>NC_133653.1:78690753-78990753 GCF_009905375.1 Apium graveolens | reverse complement strand
AAATTAACACGACATACCATTAATGTTAGTCCCTTAACAATGTAGCAAGAATTACAGAAGGGGGTTGAATGGAATTCTTGAACCTTTTTCTTGAAATAAAAATGTTCAACTCGATTATAGATATATTTGTTTTGATTAGCACAATGCGGAATATAAACTTAAATGAATCAAAACATAAGTTATTAAAAACAAGAGTCTTTAAAACTTTCTGGTGGATTTAAACAATTCCACCGGAGATATATATAATATATCGAGAGGACTCTGTGTGCAGAAATGCTCACAGCTGCTTACAAAATAGAACTACTGAGAATACAGGAAATGCTAAAGATTATGCTTACAAATATTTCTTTGTTTTGTGTTTCTCAGCTATCTCAGTTATTTGTCTATTTGCTACTCTCTTGGTTTATATAGTACCAAGATTACAAAGTCAAAAAGACTGAACAAATATAAAATCTAACAGTCTTAGTCTTTGCTGCTTTTCGTCCTCTATTACCCAGTTAATGGGCTTCCACAATGTGTTTGTATACAACTCGACGGCTGTGTGTCAGCTTTTACTGTTCAACTGATGTTTGAATTCTTGATATGATCATCCGTCGACTTTCAGATCATCCGTCGATGACTTAATTGATCATCCGTCGGCTGCTATATTAAACATCCGTTGATAGTCATTTGATCATCCATCGAAGGCTTTGTTAATCATCCGTCGGTAGCTATTTTGGCACTTGACTTCATTTCACTTATACAGAATTACAAGACATTACTTATGTACAATTAATCAACCTATTCTGCATATCTAGTTAAAGTCAACATGACTTATATGCTACTACAGATTCTATACAAAGGTGCATACATCACTATGCTACAAACTTATTATTACATAAGCTACTCACTCGATGGATAATAAGTTAATTATCCGTCGGGACTATAATGAGTTATCCGTCGGGACTATAATTCTTATCCGTCGAATGCTACATTATTTTACTAAGTAAAATCTACTTAGATGTTTTGTTTAAGTGATCATCAAGTACACAACATATTCACAACAATCTCCCCCAATTTATGTCTACTGGAATTGTAGCCATAAATTTAGAGACACTTGATGATAATAAAACATCCTAAACATATATCTTTAAAGATAAGTAGATAAAACTGAAAGTGCTTCAAGTAAACAAAATGTACAAGGTTTGGCTCACAGTCAGTTCAAGATGCTCTTCTAGCCTGAGCAGGTTTTTCTAGTTCCTTGAAGGTCTGGATCTTCTTCCAAGCTTTCTGTTGTTTTCTTCAATTTGATTCTGGAGCTGCCTGTGGAATTCTAGTTCATCAGATTCTGAGAGATCTAGCATTTCTTGCATCTCCAAGAGAGTCTCATTGCTAGAGATACTCAATTGGTCTTCTAGTCTGAAGAATCTTCTCACACCCTTGTCATCCATGAACTCCATCAGCCAGTGGGGCCTTAGATGCACTCTTCTCCCTGAGTATGGGATAATTAGAGTCTTTGGGAGTGCATCTTTTGCTCTAATACTCCTCATCTCTTCAATCATCTTCAATACTAGTCTTCTTGCAGTTATATTGAACCCAAAGTTTTTCTTGAAGGATGAATAGACTTTGATCAACATAGATTGGCTTTCTTGAAGTATCCTGTGAAGAGGCCACTGAATCTCCCTTCATCCTTTGTACTTGAACACCAACCTTTCAGGTAGGTTTCTGTATGCATCAATTGCCCTTAGTTCATCCAGTTCATCCAGATAAAGGTTTAGATCTAAAAATTCTTTGATGTCACACAAGTACAAGGTCTCCCCTGTTGACCTTGGATTGAGCTTTAACTACTGACTTGGATTTGAGAGGTGACAGCTTCACTTTCTTGACTGCCCTTGATTTTGTCCTTTTTGGCTTGGTAAGGATTGGCAAGTTGAAGTCAGGAATTGGTAATTTATCCCACTCTATTGGCTCATCCTTTGGCACAATAGGCTCTCCATGTATGTTCCTGTAGGGGTCCACCACCCTTATGTCTTCAAATACCATAGAGGGCTTTGATGCTTGAGTTTTAGCTGGTGTGGATTCCTTAGGAAATTGATCTTCCAATTCCTTGTCAATAACATCCAGTTTCCTTTTAGTTCTTCTAGCCAATTCTTTCTTTCTTGGGGATTTCTTCTGTTCTTCAATCTTCTTCTTTGATTCAGCAGCTTCAGATGGTTGAGAAGGAATTTGTTTAGAAGAATTCACAGCCTGTAGCTTGGCCAAGATAGCAATCTGTTCTTTCTTTTGTTTAGACTTCTTTGCATCTAGAGCAGCTTGCCTCTTTTCCTGCTTTAATCTGGCTTTTTCTTCTTTCTTTGCTTGAGCAAACTGTGGATGTCCAGCTACCACACAAATTTCCTTTCCATTTCTGAATATCTTAGCAATTCTCCTTTTTGAAGCTGAATCAGCTAGATCTTTATAGAAGACAATGGATCTTGATAGAAGCTTCTTTTCATCAGGCTTGGGTGTCTCATACACAGTGTCCAAGGGATTCTTCAAAGATGACTTTGGATAATTTGCCCTTGGTTTGAGAATTATTTCAGCCTTTTGTGATTTGATGCAGGAAGATTGTCCTTTCTCCAGATAGTTCATGCTCATCTCATTCACACTGATTGGCTTGACATGAGAGTGACGGATGGCTGACTTAACTGGTTCCTCAACTAGTTTAAACTTTCTCTGAATTTCCTTATCAATCTTTTCCCAGTTGATTAAACTCAACTTTCCTTTTTCAGCAACTTTCAAATTTGCTGCTGCTGCTTCAATTAGATCTATACCATCTGCAACTGGTGGCTTGGAGATAGTAATTGAAGGTACAATTACTTTACTGATTTGTACTTGAAGTTTCTCCCCCTCTGTTGGTCCTTTCTCCCCCTTACTTGATTCTCTCTCCCCCTTTTTGTTATCATCAAGTTGAGGAGTTAGGCCTTGTACTTTAGCCAGTTGCATGAGAAGATTTGTCTGAGTCTGTTGATTTTGAAGAAGAATAGCCACTGAATCTTCAATAACTTAAACTCTGTTTTCCAGCTTGGCTAGCTTCTTTTCAGAGTCTGATTCTCTCCTCAATCTTAGTAGTAGATCTTGCATGGTACCATATGGCATTACTGAATCCAGCTTCTCAGAGTTATAGGTCTTCAAGTCAGCTATATCTCTTTTCAATTCATCCACACTGAGATTCTGTCTTAAGTGCTGGATCTTCATTAGATGTAGAGTGTCTAGGTGAGCTTTAAGAACAGCCTTGGTACCAGCATCTGAAGTTTCCTGAAGGGCCTATTGAATAGCTATTACTTGTTTGACCAAAGACACCTCAAATTGTCCTGGTGTAGATTCCTTTGCCCAAGCCCATTTAGGTGAACTTAAACCAGAACTTGGGCCTTCAGCTTCCCCTAAGTTCATGCTTCCATCCAAAGAACCAGAGTCATCATCATTAGAATTTACTCCAAATTCTTCAGATGGCTCTCCAGCTTGAGAAGGCATCCTGTTAACAGCATCTTTATCTCTTTGAAGAGATTCTGTGGTGTGCACCAAATTCAAAGTCTGCTCTGCCTCCACATTGCCCTGAGCAGCCAACAATTGATAGGCTGACACAGGATGAGTAAAAGTGTCAGCATCCAAGGAAATGTTATCAATTTCAGCTTTGTAATGTTGCTGAAATTGTCTTCCCTTTTCAGCATCATCCACAATCTTTGACTCACTAGCAATGGCTGGATCCACCCTTATTTCTCCTGTACCTGCCTTTCTCTCATATTCTCTCTTTTGTTGTATCAGGGTCTCACCCTGGCTCCCCACCCTCACACCCTCACCTTCACCTACTAAGGTGGGACTCCTCTCACTCACTTTTGCCAATCCTGAAGAAATGGATTGCTGAGATTCACTCTTTTCCTCTCCTTTTGCCTGGGAGCAACCCAGCCTCTCACTCAAAGCGCTCTCCTCTCTCAGTCCTAAGAGTGATTGTATTACCACTAAATCTTCTGCACTAGAAATAATTGAAGTTTGAAGTTGTGCAAAGACACTCGACTGATAAGTGATATCCATCGGGTGAGTGGTAAAGCTATCCGACGGATAACTGCTGTTAAGATTATCCGTCGGGATACAATCACTACTCGACGGATGAGCAATATACATCGAGAGAGTATAAATGAATAAGGTGGGAAGAGAAACTATTGTTGACTCTGTGTTGATTGAAGTTATTTGAGGCACAGATGTCACAATAGTATCTGAAAGAATTGGCAAGTGAGCCAACAAATTATCTAAAAGATGATGCTCACTTGCACTAGATTTTGGCTTCCCCAACAGAGTTAAAGAAGGGGAATCAGGAATTGAAGTATTTATCATATCCACTTCCAGTGAGTTAGTTGGTGAGTATGGTGTTTCAGTGGCTTCTATTATAAGAGATTTTGGCTGTGACTCCACATTTATTGGAGCCACATCAATCTGAATTTGAGAAGGTGCAGGGACTGTGTCTTTAGCACCAGTTTGCACTGTGTGTGTGCCCTGTGCATCCCCAGTTGTTTTGGATTTCTTCTTTCTAGTGTAAGTTTGGGGTGAGCTTGTGTCCCTAACCCTTTTGGCATGTGCTCTTGGATGAGAGCTTTGTTCAATAGCCACATCCTTTTGGGAGGATGCAGCTAGAAGTGAGCTTTTGTCCTTTTTAAGCACTGCAGTTTGTTGGGAAACTGCAGTGTGGCTAGGCTGGGATTCACTCAACTCTCCAACCTTATCCTTGGGGTTTCTTTGATGTTCACCCCTTCCCTCACCTATCTGACCCTCCTTCACACTCCCCTCTTTGGCTTTGGTAGATTTTTCAACTGGTACCTTTTGAGAGATACCGGAGGGGGTTTTCTTTGATTTGGATTTGGAAATTACAGTTGTTTTGGAAGCTTTGGTAGGCAACTGTTTGGTCATTGTCACAGTTGTCATAGCTATGCCTGAAGTCAAAGAAATAGAGGAGATTGGAATAGTTGAGGGTATGGATGAACTTACCTCACTTACCTGAGGTGTCAGCATTACAGGGAAATAGAACATTGGCACATCCCTATGGTGGTTGGCTCTGTTCAAATATGCAATGATTCTTCTCTCTTGAACCCAACAAGCTAATTTGTTGTTTGGGTTCTCAAGTGCAACTTCTTGACAAAGATGGTTAGCCAATAGCATAAAAAATCTAGCATAATATATGTTCTTTCCCCTTTTGGCTAACTCACCTAGTTTAAAACCTAACTCATATATGACAAGGTCACTGAAATTGTAAAATTTGTATGTAACTAGCATGTATAGCATGTTAAGCATGGAAATGTTCACAGAATCAAAATTACTGATTTTTCCAGAGAAAACTTTAGTTACAACATCACACATAAAACTCCATTCCTTCCTAAGACCTAATCTCCTAATATCACTTGGCTTATTAGTAGGAAGTGTATAATGCATGGAATTAAGCATATTGATCAAATCAGTGTCAGTGTGTCGTGAAGTCACATTATCATCAGGAATCTTGAAACGTACTTTTATCATATCACTATTGATACAGAATTCATTACCTTTGATGGTCAGAGTGATGGTTTTGTCAGTAGAGTTGTAAATTGCAGAGGTCCACATCTCTTCTACAACTTCACAAAAGATTGTGGGTGATTCAAGCATGGCAAAACTTAACTTGCAGTTCTTCACGAAGTCCATCATCTTGTGATAGTCTTCTGATTGCTGAATGCCCTTGTTGACCAAGGCAGTGAAGTTGTTCTTCTCATAAATGAACCCAGTCTGAGACATAATCTTTACTACAGGTGCCATTGTTAGAGAAGGAAAGCTTGAAGAGAAAGAGGATTTTTGCTTGAGAGAGAAAGAAATAAACACAGTTGAATTTGAGAATGATAAAAGAAAATGATTAGAATAAAATAAGCTTTTATACTTTGCTCAAAAACAACGGATAAAAATAATAAAGAAAAGTAAATTACCCAATAGAAATTGCCTAAATTAGCCGTTTTAAAAATAAACTGTAAAAATTCCACTCATTATCCGTCGTGTAATGCTTACAAATTGTAAGTATACTCGATGGATAATGTTCAGGGAATTAACGGTTAAGATTTAGACACTTCGACGGATGAGGATAAACTGTTATCCGTCGAGTTTTAAAAGATTCCAGAAAAATAATTGATTTTTATTTGCACATTGTATATCGACGGATGACTTAACTTGATGGATAATGGTCATCCGTCGAGATGCAAATTTTGACTTAGCCAAAATTTCATCCACGACTAAAAATCAGTTAAATTTCTGGCTACTTTTCAACTTGCAAAATAACTCAGATAGATTCAAGAGTAATTAAGCATACCTAACTCACTTACCAACCTATAAAAGGTGGATTCATCCAGTGGCTTGGTAAATATATCTGCAAGTTGCTTCTCACTGGGAACAAAATATAACTCTACAGTACCATTCATTACATGTTCCCTTATGAAATGGTACTTGATGTCTATATGCTTTGTCCTTGAATGTTGTACTAGATTTTCAGTGATGGCAATTGCACTTGTGTTATCACAGAAAATAGGAATCCTCTCAACTTGCAAACCATAGTCTATCAATTGATTTTTCATCCATAAAATCTGTGCACAACAACTGCCAGCAGCAATATATTCAGCTTCAGCTGTAGAGGTAGAAACTGAATTTTGCTTTTTACTGAACCAGGACACAAGCTTGTTTCCTAGAAATTGACAAGTTTCTGTTGTGCTTTTTCTGTCAATTCTGCAACCTGCATAGTCTGCATCTGAATAACCAGTTAGATCAAAACCAGAATCTCTAGGATACCAAATGCCAAGTTTTGGTGTTCCCTTGAGATATCTGAAAATTCTCTTAATAGCTATCAAGTGAGACTCTCTAGGATCAGCCTGAAATCTAGCACATAAACATGTAGCAAACATTATATCTGGCCTACTAGCTGTTAAGTACAGAAGTGAGCCAACCATGCCTCTATAGCTTGAAATATCCACAGACTTTTCAGTAGTGTTTAGTTCAAGCTTAGTTGCAGTGGCCATGGGAGTTTTTGCAGATGTGCAATCCATTATATCAAACTTCTTTAAAAGATCAAAAATATATTTAGTTTGACTAATGAATATTCCATCACTAACTTGCTTAACTTGTAAACCAAGAAAGTAAGTTAGTTCTCCCATCATACTCATTCCATACTTACTTTGCATCAGTTTGGCAAACTTTTTACAAAGTTTCTCATCTGTAGAGTCAAAAATAATATCATCTACATAAATTTGAACAAGTATGCTAGAGCCATTAACATTTCTGAAAAATAAAGTTTTATCTACAGTACCTCTTGTGAAGTGATTTTCCAAAAGGAACTTTGATAAAGTGTCATGCCAGGCTCTAGGTGCTTGCTTCAGTCCATAAAGTGCTTTCAGTAGATAATAGACATACTCTGGAAAATTTGGATCTTCAAAGCCAGGAGGTTGACTAACATACACTTCTTCCTCCAAATCTCCATTCAGAAAGGCACTTTTGACATCCATTTGATAGACCTTGAAATTGGCATGGGCTGCATAGGCTAAGAAGATTCTGATGGCTTCAAGTCTTACAACAGGAGCAAATGTTTCATCAAAATCTATTCCTTCTTGCTGGAAATAGCCTTTAGCAACCAATCTGTCTTTGTTCCTTACTACTATACCATTTTCATCCATCTTGTTTCTGAATACCCATTTGGTGTCTATTGGATTCTTTCCTTTAGGCTTGGGTACCAGCTTCCATACTTTATTCCTTTCAAATTGGTATAGCTCCTCCTGCATAGCTAAAATCCAATAAGGATCTAAAAAGGCTTCTTCTACCTTCTTTGGTTCTTCCTTTGACAGAAAGCTGCTGTATAGACATTCTTCTTGAGTTGCTCTCCTGGTTTGAACTCTAGAAGAAACATCACCAATAATCAGTTCAAAGGGGTGATCTTTTGTCCATTTCATTGGTTGAGGTAGATTAGCTCTAGATGAAGAGACCTCAATGTTGTCTTGATGTGTGATTGAGTTATGATTGCTAGAAACTCCCCCTGAGTTTGTGGATCTATGATTTGAGAAAGGGGTACTTTCTATGGGTGATCTGCCTTGACTTCCTGCTTCTTTTGATAACCCGGCGGATGGTGAATCTTGAGTATCGACGGATGAGGCAGGTTGTCTACCGATGGATAACACAGATTGCCTTCCGACGAATGAAGCATTATCCTTAGACACTGTTTCTTGATCACTCTCATCATCACTTTCATCACTAACCATCTCAACATTGTAGAATTTGAGACTCTCATGGTAATCTCCATCTTTCAGTCCTTCAATCTTTTTATCATCAAACACAACATGTATAGATTCCACAACAATGTTGGTTCTTAGATTGTAGACTCTATATGCTTTACCAACAGCATATCCAACAAAAATTCCTTCATCTGCTTTGGCATCAAACTTCCCATTTTGATCAGTTTGATTTCTCAGAATATAGCATGTACAACCAAAGACATGAAGAAAGTTTAGAGTTGGCTTCTTGTTCTTGAACAATTGATAAGGTGTCATGCATCTTGCTTGATTAATCAGAGAGATGTTTTGAGTGTAGCATGCAGTGTTTACAGCTTCAGCCCAGAAATATGTTGGCAATTTTGATTCTTCAAGCATTGTCCTTGCAGCTTCAATAAGAGATCTATTTTTTCTTTCCACTACTCCATTTTGTTGTGGAGTCCTTGCTGCTGAAAACTCATGCAAGATCCCATTTTCCTCACAAAATGCTCTCATGACATAGTTCTTAAACTCAGTTCCATTGTCACTCCTGATTCTTCTAACTTTGAAATCAGGATGATTGTTAACTTGCCTTATGTGATTGATGATAATTTCATTAGCCTCATCTTTAGACTTTAGGAAATATGTCCAAGAGAACTTTGAGAAATCATCTACAATTACTAGGCAAAATCTTTTCTTTGAAATTGACAATACATTGACTAGTCCAAACAAATCCATGTGAAGGAGTTGCAGAGGCTCTTCAATTGCTGAATCAAGTTTCTTCCTGAATGATGCTTTGATCTGCTTCCCTTTTTGGCAGGCATCACACAGTCCATCCTTTGTAAACTCCACTAGAGGAATGCCTCTAACTAGCTCTTTCTTTACCAGCTCATTCATGGTCTTGAAGTTTAAATGGGATAGCTTCTTGTGCCATAGCCAAATTTTATCTTGACTTGCTTTACTGAGAAGACAAGTTACAGATTCTGCTTTAGTTGAGTTGGAGTCAGCTAGATACACATTTCCTCTTCTCACACCAGTGAGAACCACTTTGTTGTTTTGATTGTTAGTCACAACACAGGCTTCTTTGTTGAAGGTTACTGAGTTGCCTTTATCACAAAGTTGGCTGATACTCAACAGATTGTGTTTGAGACCATCCACTAAGGCAACCTCTTCAATGATGACATTGTCCTTTGAAATCAAGCCATATCCCACAGTATAACCTTTGCTGTCATCTCCAAAAGTAATACTTGGGCCAGCTCTCTCCTTAAACTCTGTGAGCAGGGTAGAATCACCAGTCATGTGTCTTGAACAGCCACTATCCAAGTACCAAAGATTCTTTCTGTTTCCCTGCACACATCAAAATCAAATCAAGTTGATTTTGGTACCCAAGTTTCCTTGGGTCCTGCCTTGTTAGCTTTCTTCTTCTGTTTCTTAGGCCTTATCTCATTTGACTTAGGAATTTCAGATTCTTCCTTAGTCAATTGGGTTGTACCTTTGAAACCACTAAATGCAACAGAATTACCATGCATGTTATGGCTAACAGGAAATGGCATGCTTGGTGCAAACATGTTATTCCAGTAAGGCATACTAAATGGCATTTGAGGCATATTGTATGCAGCATAATATGGTTTAGGTGCAAATGGCATATTAGCAAACTGTGCATTCATGTTCTGTGTAGGCATAGCATTAACAGGCATGGGAGGCATGGCATTCATGTTAGGAAATTGAGGCTGAACAGACATGGGAGTAGGCATGGCAGATTTGCAATTAACAGACAAATGAATTACACTACCACACTTGACACAGATTTTTCTAGGAGCATATTTATCAGGTGTGTAGTTATTGTGTTTGCTAATCCCTACTTTACCATTCCTATTATTTTTCTGTTTAGTCTCTGTTTTTACCTCTATCTTCTCAAGTCTGTCACTTAACTGTTTGACAGTCATGTGACCAACATTAGCCTTTTTCCCTTTCTTAGCTTGACTTGACTCTCCTGAAACAAAGTTCTTGGAAACAGACCCATACTTTTCATTTAGCTTGATTAATTTGGCTTTGCTAATGGGTTTGCTTACAGCCGACGGATGAGGATTTTTATCATTCGACGGATAACACTTTTTGTTATCCGACGGATAGTCCTCATCATCCGTCGAGTCTACATCTGTCAGCAACCCATCTACCAAAATAGGTTCTAGTTTCTCCTTATTCTTTTTCCAGGCTTCATCACAAAAAGACTCAATTCCTTGAACCTTGGTGATTTGAGCATGAACATCCCTAGATGTTTTCCATGCTTTAATCACCTCTTGTTCACGCTCGAGCTGCTTCTTCAAAATTTCTTCCTTTTTCAAGGACTCTGTTAATTCCTCCTTGGCAATCTTACACTCAATTTTTAGTTTCTCAAACTCAACAAACTGAGACTCAAGCACATTGTTCCTCTCACTTAAAAACAAATTATTTTCTTTGATTTTAGCATTTTCTTTAGTGAGAGACTTAAGTGTAACACGCAAATGATACAATTCTGTAGACATGTCATTTATGGCATCATTACACTCAGCTTTAGATAAATGTGCAAGGTTTGTAGTGATTACCTTATTGCTTGAGGAACTTGTCTCTGTTTCATCAGACTTGGCCATTAGGGCTAGATTGACATAGCTGACATCTTCATCTTCATCCAAACCATCAGCTGCCCAGTCATTCTCTTGTGTAATAAAAGCCCTTTCCTTTTGTTTGAATAGATCAAAGTATTTTTGCTTGTAATCTACAGACTCAAACCTTTTCTTACTGGAATCTGACTTTCTACACTCATTTGCAAAATGCCCTGCCAAGCCACATTTGAAACATTTGAATTTTGACTTATCCACCATGTTTCTATTTGGCTTGGCTGCTCCAAAGTTCTTTTTGAACTTGAGCTTGGAAAATCTTCTTGAAAGGAATGCTAGGTGCTTATCAATGTCCTCCATGTCATCTTGGCTCAATGATTCTTCACTTTCTGCAGCTAGCCCCTTACCCTTGCTTTCACAGACCTTTGAAGTTGATTCCACAGCTTCCATCTTCACTTCTTTCTCCTTTTCCAGATCAGCAACTAGTGCAATGGATCCTCCTTTCTTCTTTCCTCTCTCCATTCTTTCATCCTGCTCTATCTCAAGCTCATAGGTTTTCAGAATATCATACAGTCTCTCTAAAGTAAACTCCTTATAATCTAGTGATTTTCTCAATGAGACTGTCATTGGTTTCCATTCCTTTGGAAGAGATCTGAGAAATTTCAGATTGGAGTCTTTAGTCTGATAGACTCTTCCATGCAACTTAAGAGCATTTAGTAGTTTTTGGAATCTACTAAAAATGTCAGTGAGTGACTCACTTTCTTCATTGTGAAAATGCTCATATTACTGAATCAGGAGCTGCATTTTATTTTCTCTTACTTGCTCAGTACCATCACAGATTATCTGTATTGTGTCCCAAACTTCCTTGGCAGTCTTGCAGTTGATGATGTTATCAAACATGTCTGCATCAACACCATTGAACAGAATGTTCATGGCCTTTTTATCTTTCCTGACTTGTTCAATGTCAGGATCAGACCATTCATGCCTTGGCTTTGGAACAGATGGCTCATTTCCTATTGCAGCTCTCATTGGAACATGAGGGCCTCTTTCTATGCAGTCCACATAGGCCTCATCTTGAGAAAGCATATGAAGATGCATCTTTACCTTCCAATGATGGTAATTATCTTTATCAAGAAAAGGAATCTTGACTCCAACATCTTTCTTGTTCATCTTGGTGAATTGTTTTGATCTTTAAACTCTTTGTAGATTAAGAGTTTGCTCTGATACCAATTGTTAGTCCCTTAACAATGTAGCAAGAATTACAGAAGGGGGATTGAATGGAATTCTTGAACCTTTTTCTTGAAATAAAAATGTTCAACTCGATTATAGATATATTTGTTTTGATTAGCACAATGCGGAATATAAACTTAAATGAATCAAAACATAAGTAATTAAAAACAAGAGTCTTTAAAAACCTTTAGGGTGGATTTAAACAATTCCACCAGAGATATATATAATATATCGAGAGGACTCTGTGTGCAGAAATGCTCACAGCTGCTTACAAAATAGAACTACTGAGAATACAGGAAATGCTAAAGATTATGCTTACAAAGATTTCTCTGTTTTGTGTTTCTCAGCTATCTCAGTTATTTTTCTATTTGCTACTCTCTTGGTTTATATAGTACCAAGATTACAAAGTCAAAAAGACTGAACAAATATAAAATCTAACAGTCTTAGTCTTTGCTGCTTTTCGTCCTCTATTACCCAGTTAATGGGCTTCCACAATGTGTTTGTATACAACTCGATGGCTGTGTGTCAGCTTTCACTGTTCAACTGATGTTTGAATTCTTGATATGATCATCCGTCGACTTTCAGATCATCCGTCGATGACTTAATTGATCATCCGTCGACTGCTATGTTAAACATCCGTTGATAGTCATTTGATCATCCGTCAGTAGCTATTTTGACACTTGACTTCATTTCACTTATACAGAATTACAAGACATTACTTATGTACAATTAATCAACCTATTCTGCATATCTAGTTAAAGTCAACATGACTTATATGCTACTACAGATTCTATACAAAGGTGCATACATCACTGTGCTACAAACTTATTATTACATAAGCTACTCACTCGATGGATAATTAGTTAATCATCCGTCGGGACTATAATGAGTTATCCGTCGGGACTATAATTCTTATCCGTCGAGTGCTACATTATTTCACTAAGTAAAATCTACTTACATGTTTTGTTTAAGTGATCATCAAGTACACAACATATTCACAATAATTACTCAACAGTCTAAACGATCATTGAGTATAAACTACTTCCAGCTGTATTTTTTGCACACTTTAACTAAATTATTATGGGTCATGCACTTTATTTCTAACAAAATATGTGCAAGCTGAAATTTCAAAAATTACATACACTGTATTATGAAACATTACTAGAAAATGACCCGTGTCTCGTATGGGTTATTATGCGTATGGGTTATTATGCTAGTTTGATTTAAAGTTTCAACCATAATATATGGGTAAATAAAACCTAGCCCAAACCATTCATTGCCCTAATTTATTACATAATAAATATAATTCATTACATAAGTTACAAATAAAATATAATTTTCCAATCAATATATATTTTGCAACTCACATATTTATGAGAATATTTAATTAATGTTATTTACAAGGATGTAAAAAACTAACAATAATAAACACCTATAACTTAAATTTATAAAATTTATTAAAAATGTTGTTAAATACTACAACAAAAATACAATTATTTTTTACAGAACCCGAGCGTACCATAATATGTGGTTTATACATTATATTTAATTGTGTAATTAACAAATGAGAAAGTTATTAATTATTCTAAAACCAATTAGAGGACATTTCTAATATTTAGACAAATAAAATCAAAAATTTTGTTATTAATCATTTTAGTTTAAAATTAATCGCGACTATAATATTATATATGATTGTTATTTTAGAAATATTTAAAACATCTCTAAGGGTGCAAAACTCTTAATCAAATTATCTATGTGAAATATAGCTAACAATATTTAAAAATTATGTAAAACTAGTATAATAGCTGTGCAAAGTATATGCCACATATATATATATATATATAATATTTTAAATTATACTTTTCCTATTAACCTGCTCCACATTTTTTAATTTTTTAAATGTTAGTTGTTGTTATTTCAAATAACTTTGCAGTAGCTATATGATTTTTTTGTGCAGACTCTGTAATCATATATATAGTATTATAATCTAATAAATTTACGTAATATATGCTCTTTATTAATTAAAAAAATCCACTTTCAAAAGTACTTTAACATCAGATTTAAATTCACTTTCTTTGGTTTCACCCTTAGATTTAAATTCACTTTCTTTGGTTTCACCCTTAGATTTAGTTTCACTTTCTTTGGTTTCATTACTTTTACTTCTTTGTAAAATAATAAATCAGGTATATATGTATATATATTATGATCTCGGTCACATGTTATCTCCTAATTTATCTAACTATTCAATATTAGAGTTAAAATGTGATATTTAATATTTCTAAAAAATTAATATTTTTTAAATATATTATTTTATAGTTGTTTTTTCTAATCTAGTTTTTCTATTTGTTCATGGTGTGGTCTGTTTAATCTCAATGAAAGACATTCATATATGTTTATATGATAAAAAAAAGTATATAAATAATATAGGGAAAAGATAGTATCTAAGTAATTTAGTAAAAAAAGGTTATATGAGTAATTAAGAAATATGTTTAAAAGCCATGTTCAAGGAATGCTATTAGTTATTTTAAGAATTGTATGAAATTTTGTTGGTAGAGTGGTTATGAGCATTAATGGTGTGGTCAGTTTAATCCCAATGAAAGACATTCTAATATGTTAATATGATAAAAAAAATATATAAATAGCATAGAGAAGAGAGGGTATCTAAGTAATTTAGTTAAAAAGAATATATGAGAAATTAATAAATACTAGCTTTGTACCTGTGCGATGCACGGGATTATCATTTCTTTATATAATTTTCTTGAATATTTTTTCTTTTTTTAACTAAATTTTAAAATAATAATTTTATTTCCTAAACAAATTTTATGTTTTACGAAAATAATATATTTTTCAAAAAATTGTACTTTTTGTACTTATATATATAGTTATTATTATATTTTTATATTTGACATTTGATAACATTAATATAACATATGTGTGATAATTTATTTTATTTCTTCAGTATGTGATTTTTTCACATTATAAATTTATAAGGAGAATATTTTATATTATATATTTTTTTCTATTCTAGTAATGATTTTGAAAAAAATACTTTAGATCTAATTGTCATAGTACTTTATTTTAGTAATCAATTGATAGTACTTTTAAATGTATTGTATTATATTTGTATTTCAATGTTGAATTGTAATAGTTATTTATTATTATTATTATTATTATTATTATTATTATTATTATATTTATTCCTAATTTTTATGTTTTATAAGATTCATGTACTCTAAATTTTTTAAAAGACAATCCATGATTTTCTTATTTTACAAAATGAAACAAAACAGATGTAATCTTAATATGTTCCTCATTTTATAAGATAACAATAAAAATTATCTATTCAAAAATATTTTAAATCAAACTTACCCATTCCAAATTTTTGAAGATAATAAATAATTTGTTGATTGTTGCTTATATTTATCTTATTAAGATAATTGTTACTTGTATTATATATATAACACTTTTAACATTATTTTATATCATTTAACAATATTTAATTTTAGTTCAATTTCTTAAATAATTACCTATTGTGTTTGCTATACAGATTATTACATATCATAATAGAATAATAAAATAAATGTAATAAATATAATCTATAATGTATTTATTAGATCTGTATATCCATTATTTTTTTGCTAAATTTGTATTTCCATTTTAAATTATAATAGATAAATTATTATTATATGTATTCCTCGTTTTTATGTTTTAGAGGATTCATGTGCTCTAAATTTTTTAAAAGAGAATTGTAATTTTCCCTTTTTACAAAATGAAACAAAACAATGTAATATTTATATCTAAATATAATCTAAATGTGTTCGTTATTTTATAAGATACAAATGAAAATTATCTATTCAAAAATATTTTAAATCAAATTTACCCACTCCAATTTATTTTTTTTAAAATGATACAAGTTTAGTCTGATTATAAATGATTTGTTAATTGTTACTTATATGTATTATTATTAAGATAATTGTTGCTTGCATTATAAATATATATATATATATAATATAATATAAAACTTTGAATATTATTTTATATCATTTAAGAATAGATAATTATAGTTGTCAATTTCTTAATTAATTGCCTATTTGTAAGTCATATGTCATAGCCTATTTGTATATTCGAGGATTCAACTCAACTCAAATAAGAATGTAATAAGTAAATAATGGATCGACCGTCAGAGAGATCTCGCAAAGTAATATCTGTCAAAGGATTCAGAAACAAGGTTCATCTACAGACTTGAGGAGGTAATTCACTGGAAGAAGTTCAAGAAGTTGATCATGCCTCAGTGATATAAATCAAGATCGTGGATTTAATCAAGTGACAGAGATCTCGTCAGAGTATCATTAATTACAAGGATTTAATCTGAAGAAAATCAAAGCGTCAAAGTCAAGACATGAAGAAACGTCACGGAAGTTAGTCACTCATGAACCAGACAGTACATCGAGTGTCAACGTTGAAGTGGTGGAATTGATTCATAATTTTCAGTGATTTTCAGAAGATTTGCAGAAGAATGGTTGCTGCTCAAGACTAGAATTAATTCTCTATTAATTAATTAAGTCATCTAATTTAATTAAGAAAATAAATTATATCTGCGAAGAATAATTTATTTATTAATTGAATTAATTGATTAATTAATTCTGAATTAATTTTAGGAATTTTCAGAAGTTTAATTGGTTTAAAAACAGTCTTAAATCAGCAAGACAATTGAAAATGAACTAGCATGACAATCTGGATTGTCATACCGATTGTCATGCCAAGTCATTTCAATTGTCATACCGAAAGTTACACTAGGAAGGAGATTGTCTTGCTAGTTCAACTGATTGTCATACCGATAGTCATTGTAGTTCAATCAGATTGTCTTGCTAGTACAATTGAAAGTCCTACTGAAAGTCTTGCTGAGCCAAAGAGATTGTCCTACCGATTGTCATTGCAGTTCAAGTAATTTTGTTGGATTGCATACAAAAAGAAAAAGAAGCAGAAGACATTCACTGACTGAAAAATACAAGAACACAACAGCCGCCTAAGAAATATTTCATTGTTCTCTGCTGAAATTCAAAGATCAATTTCTAGATTGCAAAGTTAAATCCAATCAACTAGAAATCTTTATCTTGTTCTTGTGTAACAATCTAGCGGATCAAAATCCCTAGAACTTAATCTCAAATCGCGTTTAGCATTTGATTTTAATTATTGCAAAAATAGAAAAAGTTCATGTCGAATTTATTCTAGATTTGTGATAATTGATTTGAGATTAATACCTTGTAATCGATACAGTTGTTGTAACACCTTTCAAGTTTAATAATATTTTTATTTAACTTGAATTTTGTTTCACATTTTTTATTCCGCATTTATTCGATTATTTGGTACTGTTTGTATTCAACCCCCCCTTCTACAAATAAATTGGGACCTAACAATTGGTATCAGAGCCTTCTGATTAACGAACAAATCAAGATCCTAGACTTTTGTGATTTTTCAACTCCTTGAATTTTTATTTATTCAAAAATTCATAATGACTTCACATAAAGTTGGAACCGTTAATATTCCACAATTTGATAAAGAGAATTATATCATGTGGAAGAAGAAGATGCTATTATTTTTACAAGTTGCAAATCCCAAATATTCAAACTTGTTAAAGAAGGGTATAAAAACTCCGATGGTTATTGAACCGGAGGTAATAATAGATGGTGTGGTGACTACTAAAGCTAGAACCTATCCAAAAGAGCCCGAAGATTTTACTCCTGCTGAGAAGGAAGAAGCCTCCTTGGATGCCAGCCTTCAATTAATATTAATTGATTCTCTTGATCCCTTGATGAACAGACATGTGATGAACTGTAAAAATTCTAAACACATGTGGGAAACTATTGAGGTAATTAATGAAGGCACAGAGGAAGTTAGGGAGAACAAGTTGGAAATCCTAACCTCTGAATATGAACATTTCAAATCAAATCCAGGAGAAGGAATTACTGAAGTGTTTGAGAGGTACAATGCGTTGATCAACAACCTGAACATCAATGGAAAGTATTATTCAATCAGGGAGGTCAACAAAAAGTTTCTTTTAACACTGCCAGCTCATCTTGAACATAGAATCACTGCCATTAGAGAAGCTAGAGATCTAAGTGAGATTTCTTTGGACAGGCTCTATGGAGTGTTAAAAACCTATGAGTTGGAGCAGATTCAACAGAAGGAAGTCTACGGGAATGATAGAATGGTCAGCACATCTACTGCACTTGTAGCTGAAGGTCAACAACAACAATAATCTCAACAGTTAGAAAGAATGGTACAGTTTTCCAAGGGTGAGGAAAATGAGTTAGTAGCAGAATATGATCCTCCTACTACAAATCAATCAAGTGATGATTTTTATTCCTTGGAAGAGCTGGAGCAATTGGAAGACGAGTCAATGGCCCAAATTGTCAAGAGATTCTCCCATGTCAGATTTAAGAGGAATCCCAAGCTTAAGTACAAGTCCAACTACAACAAATTTCAGAAAGGTGGATCTTCATCCTCTAACACCAGCAGTGGTGGATACAAAACAGGGATGGTTGATCGGAGCACCATTAGATGTTATAACTGCAATGAGTTGGGACACTTTACCACAGAATGTAGGAAGCCAAAGCAAGTAAGAAAGAACTCTGAAAGGGCTTATCTGGCAAAGGGAAGAAGCTGGGATGATACTGACAGTGAAGATGAAGATGAAGGAAATCTTGCTCTTATGGCTATTGATGGAAAAGCTTCATCGTCAAGAATAGAGGTAAAACTTTCTGATGCTGAAATGGTTTATCATCTAAGAGGTAACTTAGATTGTGCACGTCGTGATAATGAACTGTTAAGTTTACAGATCACAGACCTTGAGAAAGAAGTCAATGAATTAAGACTTGTGCACATTAATCAAGACAAATTAAAAGAACAGGTATCTTTTCTAGAGAATAGAGTTGACTGTTATAGAAAACTCGAAACTATTCTCAAAGACAAGATCACCGGTCTTGAGACTAAGGTTAGAGCCTACTTCAATTCTTGTTCAAAGGCTAAAGAGTTCTATAGTAAGCAAGCTGTTAATCAAACATCTGGAATAGGTTATGATTACAATGCTACTATTGGAGAATTAGGCATAAACTCCCCTCCTCATGTCTGTGCTAAAGGGAGGGAAGTACCACATGTGCTTAAGGGTGTTGATGAACCCCTCTATAAAGCATCAATTGCTGAACCATTTGATGCGACCTCTTCTGTTATTCAAGAAGAAATACGTGCTGAGGATCATGCTTATGAGAAGATTGTTTCCAAGTCAAGTGAGTCAAAAGTTCCAGTCAAAGTTGTGAAAGCAACTGAGAATAACTCAGACACACATGAGTTGGATAACAATAATGCCATGTCTAGCATGCATAAATTACCTGCTGTTAATCACTCTCATAAAGCATGTGGTGTTGCTTATTGTATGTCTTGTGCTTTTAATATGATGTATGCTTATTTTAATGGTAAGCATGTGTCTAATGATAAGACTACTCCTCGTCAGCATGTGAATAACAAGAAGCATGATATGTCTAAGACTGCTAGTCCTTCTAAGGCTAGAAAGGAGACATTTGTGCCTAAGCTTAAACAGAAATTTGTTAAGGCTGTTTACAAGGTCAAATGTTCAGTCATTGAGGATGTTGAGACCATTAAAATTAAAAATGTTGTTTTGCCTGACAAAGGACAATTCTACAAGTGTGTCGGGCCCAACCAAGTTTGGGTTCCGAAGAAGGTCTAATCCATTTGAAGTGCAGGAGATAGAGCCCTGCTATCAAATGAGGATTGAGAAAGCTGGCCCCCTGGTTACCTTTGGAGATAACAACAAAGGTTTATCTGAGGGATATGGCTGTTTGCAAGCTGGGAATGTTATCATTGTAATTTTGTATATTGTGCTAGGTTATTATCAGGAAGCAGTATCTAACATATAGCACCAGTGATGAGACTTGAGAATATTACGACATATCAGGCACCTGCTGCACATTACACTTGGAATTGTACTCTAGTAAGATGTGTACAAGTGTACTCCTGATTGGTGAGTTAAAAGAGGAAGTCAGTGCACCACAGTTCATGGATTTTGCAGCTGCAGATCTATTGGACTATGCAATCTCTTCTTCACAATCTCACTTCAGGTTGGTATGAACTAGTATACTGCTCAAGCAATCGTCAAGGACATGGTATGGCACTCTAATTGTAGTTACAGTTTTATATGAATAAGTAGAGTCGTCATATTTATAACTATCTTATCACTAGGCACAATCATATTGTTTTATATGTGCAGTGGTATATTGGTTATGCAACATAACAATTAGTATATAAAGTACTTGACAAGTATCGGTCAATGATATCTTGTTAACATTATATTGCAGATATTTGTAAGCTTTTGACATGAATGAGAATTACTTAGACTTTACCCTAAGTGATCAATGTTTTATCAAAAACTCATTCATATTGAAAAACAAAATCAAACTTCTTTCTACATTAGTGATTTCTTATTTCATGTAAAATCTTTTGAAATCACTATTGTAAATCATTTTCTCTCTATTACCATATGTTCTGTGTTACAGGTTCAGTCTCCAATGACTTTCTTTCATTGACAGTCATGAGGTTGAAAACCCACAACGTCTATCCCAGACTGTAAAGACAAATACAAAAACAGAACCAACCAACACTCTTTTACCACTAAAAGTAGTATGAATGAGCGTGAGGGAGATAGTGCCTAGTGCACCACATAAGGAAGGTTCTGTAGTCAACCCAGTAGCTCTGTCTCCTACATAGATGAGTAGTATTTAAACCGAGACAACTGCTAGCCCCCATACATCTTCTCAAAAAGATGTAATGGCTGAAAAGGCACAAAAACAGTTACTAGATTCATTCTCTCAACAGGGTGAGTCTATTGAATTTTGCCTGTCGGCCAAGGTATCCGATGTAGTGTCACCACTTCAAACATAATCAATTCTTGATGCACAAGGAGAGGTTACACACACAAAGGATGAGTTGATGGAAATAAGAGTTTCGACCATTTTAAGGTCAGATTCGATTGTTCAAGGTTCGTTAGTGGACCAATTGCCTTTACAGGTGTTAGGAGAGGATACTGATCCAAAAGCCATATGTCAGTGGTCAGTGTCTACCTCCCCAGGCTTAAATCTCCTGGATGCATCTGCGGATAGTGGATCTGACATAGGTGCAGATCGGCAACTTGTTGACAATGATTCAGATATTACCTGATAAGTCACAAGGAAATGTCTTCACAGGCATTAGAAGGGAACTTTGATCTTTATGCTAAATTCGTTGGATCATTGTTTACCTTCCCAGAATTCAAATCTGGAACCCTAAAAGGGAAACTAGCAACTTGTAGATTATGACTCAGATTCATCTGACGAGTTTAACAGGGATGGGGATTTGTGAACTCCCATTGCACCACATGTGACCTCCTTAAGGATGGCTAAGGTGATTTTCCTTGCAGGTACAGCTGGATTATGGAGCTATGAGAGAAGAGTGATACACTTGTGAGAATGAGTGTAAACACAAGTGGAGAGAAGAGTGAAACACATGTGAGGTACACTAAACACAATCACACACTCACAGTGAGGAAGAAAGAGAAACTACTTGTTATTTCTTTTCCAACCAAGTGAAATATGAGAACTCCTTCAGACGACGGCATACATTCCTTCTTTAAGGGGGAGATAAAAGCTTAAGTAATAGTTTGGAGGATTCCTCAACTAAGGGGGAGAAATAGCAGGGAGGAAGAAAAAGATCATATGTACACTACACCACACCATTGTTGTTTGTAACTACGGATCCTATTGTACGGGAGAGGTGGTAAACACAAGGTGATTTTCTAGTAAGGGGAGAAGTTGTTTTCAAAAGGGGAGTACCATTGGCTTTTATCTGCGGATCCTATTGTACGGGAGAGGTGGTAAACGAAGGTGATCTTCTTTAATCAGTTGATTCTCATAGGGGGAGAAGCAAGAGAAATATGGGCTTCTCAATAGGAAATATGGTTGTACAAATGAAGATGGAACTACTTGAAGATATGTTCAGTCTAGAGGAACATCTACTTGGAATCTGGAAAATGTTAAATCCCATCCAGAACTTTTCTGCTATTTACTTTGCATGTATGTTTATATCTTTTTCTTATTTGTTAGTTGAGTTATCCTCTAGGTATTTGTGTGTTATTGTCTAACAAACAAATAGGGGGAGATTGTAAGTCATATGTCATAGCCTATTTGTATATTCGAGGATTCAACTCAACTCAAATAAGAATGTAATAAGTAAATAGTGGATCGACCGTCAGAGAGATCTCGCAAAGTAATATCTGTCAAAGGATTCAGAAACAAGGTTCATCTACAGACTTGAGGAGGTAATTCACTGGAAGAAGTTCAAGAAGTTGATCATGCCTCAGTGATATAAATCAAGATCGTGGATTTAATCAAGTGACAGAGATCTCGTCAGAGTATCATTAATTACAAGGATTTAATCTGAAGAAAATCAAAGCGTCAAAGTCAAGACATGAAGAAACGTCACGGAAGTTAGTCACTCATGAACCAGACAGTACATCGAGTGTCAACGTTGAAGTGGTGGAATTGATTCATAATTTTCAGTGATTTTCAGAAGATTTGCAGAAGAATGGTTGCTGCTCAAGACTAGAATTAATTCTCTATTAATTAATTAAGTCATCTAATTTAATTAAGAAAATAAATTATATCTGCGAAGAATAATTTATTTATTAATTGAATTAATTGATTAATTAATTCTGAATTAATTTTAGGAATTTTCAGAAGTTTAATTGGTTTAAAAACAGTCTTAAATCAGCAAGACAATTGAAAATGAACTAGCATGACAATCTGGATTGTCATACCGATTGTCATGCCAAGTCATTTCAATTGTCATACCGAAAGTTACACTAGGAAGGAGATTGTCTTGCTAGTTCAACTGATTGTCATACCGATAGTCATTGTAGTTCAATCAGATTGTCTTGCTAGTACAATTGAAAGTCCTGCTGAGCCAAAGAGATTGTCCTACCGATTGTCATTGCAGTTCAAGTAATTTTGTTGGATTGCATACAAAAAGAAAAAGAAGCAGAAGACATTCACTGACTGAAAAATACAAGAACACAACAGCCGCCTAAGAAATATTTCATTGTTCTCTCCTGAAATTCAAAGATCAATTTCTAGATTGCAAAGTTAAATCCAATCAACTAGAAATCTTTATCTTGTTCTTGTGTAACAATCTAGCGGATCAAAATCCCTAGAACTTAATCTCAAATCGCGTTTAGCATTTGATTCTAATTATTGCAAAAATAGAAAAAGTTCATGTCGAATTTATTCTAGATTTGTGATAATTGATTTGAGATTAATACCTTGTAATCGATACAGTTGTTGTAACACCTTTCAAGTTTAATAATATTTTTATTTAACTTGAATTTTGTTTCACATTTTTTATTCCGCATTTATTCGATTATTTGGTACTGTTTGTATTCAACCCCCCCTTCTACAAATAAATTGGGACCTAACACTATTGTGTTTATTATACAAATTATTAGATATTATAGTAGAATAATAAAATAAATGAAATAAATATTGTATATATTATAACTATAATTTAGCACTTGCAACCAACCAAACTGTATCACCAAAATCCCCTGTTAATTGTTACTTATATTTATTTTTATTAAAATAATTGTTACTTGTATTCTATATATAATATATAACTTTGAATATTATTTTATATCATTAAAGAATAGAGAAATGTAGTTGTCAATTTCTTAATTAAACTTTGAAATCAATAATTATTCTTTACTTTACTAAATTTTAATACAAACATTTTATTCCTTAAATCTTTATATTTCTTAAGTATTTTGTACTTATATATTTAGTTATTATTATAATTTAAATTTCATCAAGACAATTTTTGTATAATATAATAATCATTTTAAAAAATATTACGGTTTTTAAAGTGTTACTAATATGTATAACTGTATTTCATAATTATGCATAATTATTATTTTATTTTATTTTTAAATATTTTAACATTCTAATTACATGTAATATATATTTGTACATATTTATTTTTAAATAATTTATTTTTCAAAAAAAATATTAAATTTATTCATTTAGTTGTTATTATATTTTATATTTAACATAACTAAAGGAGTTTGATCACTAATTTGAAATGTTGGTTATAGTTTGTACCTTACTACTTTTTTCAAGTATATTTTTAATAATATTTTATAAATTCTCAGTTTTCGTAATAACATTGAAAAAACATACTTTGCAATCTATTGTCATGTAATTTTTTTCATTTTATTAAAATTGTATTTTATTTTAAGTTGTATTAATTTTTTATCATTATTATATTTCTTTTCAAAATTTATTATTTATAGAGTTTGTAGCATTTATAATCAAACATACAGTAAATGTTTTCATTATTTAATAATATAAAAAAATAATTTTACACATGTACGCACATGAAAACTTATAAATAATTTTTTACATGAGAATTATTTTTTGACAAAATGAGTTGGCTTATTTAATTTTTAATATAAATATCTTTTACAAAAAATACTATTATTTTTTTATTCTAATAACATTATTTACATGATGATTACATAGGGGTACGTTGGATAATGATATTATATTTTAATGATTAATTACTAATCATAATATTAGTCCTCATCACTAAATCCTAATTAGAATAATATAGTTATAGTGATGAGTATCGAACTATAACCATTTTTTATATAAGAATTTTTTTTGGCAAAAGGAGTTGGTTTATTTATTTTTTAATATCAATATCTTTTATCAAAATTACTATTATTTTTATTATTCAAATAATTTTATTGACATAATGAACATATTGTTGTATTTTTTTATTTGACATTAATAACGTAAAGTATAACATATTTATTATAGTTTAGTTTGTTATTTCATTGTTTGATTTTTTTCATATTATAAATTTGTAAAGAGAATATTTTAATCATATCACATAATATGGTTATGTAAACATTTTTCTTTTATTTTTATATTTTTTTTCTTAAACTTATGAAGTTTAATCATAAATTGTTGGGATTTGTAGTTTAACGCGTTTGTAATAATATTTTATAATTTTTCATAATAATTTAAAAAAAACACTATACACCTACTTTTCATAATAGTAATTTTAAATATATTTTATAAAATTTTTATTTCAATTTTGAATTTTAATTGTTTATTATTATTATTATTATTATTATTATTATATTTCTTCCTAGTTTTTATGTTTTATAGGATTAATGTGAGCTAAATTTTTTTAATTTTTCATTTTATCAAATTAAGCAAAACACATATAATGTTTATCCTTTAATACAATATAAATGTAAAATTATCTATTCAAAAATATTTTAAATTAAACTTACCTATTTCAATTTTCTTAAGAAAATGATACTACCTTAACCTAACAGATGATTTTTTGATTGTTTCTTATATTTATTTTATTAAAATAATTGTTACTTGTATTATATATATATAACACTTTATATATTATTTATAGAATTTAAGTATATATAATTATTATTCATTTTTTTAATTAATTACTTATGTAATACAATAATAAAATATAAAAACTAAATATTATACATAATGTATTTTATTAGATTTATATTTAAATTTTGAATTGTAATACTTTTTTATTATTATATTTCTTCCTTGTTTTAAAGTTTTATAAGTTTCATGTGCTCTAAATGTTTTCAAAAATAAACTATATTTTCTCTTTTTACAAAACAAAACAAAACATGTGTATTACTTATACCTAAATATAGTTTAAATGTATTTTTTATTTAATAAAAAAATTAAAATAATCTATTTACAAATATTTTATATCAAACTATTGCTTTTATGATATATATATAATATAATACTTTTAATATTATATTATATCATTTAAGAATATGTACATAATGTATTTTATTAGATTTATATTTAAATTTTAAAAGGTCTTAAAATTATTATTATTATTATTTTCATATTAGGTTTAGGTTTAAGTTTGTCAACACTTATACATCACACCCATGTCTCCTACAACCAAACCATACCATTTTATCTCCTTTACTCCAATTATATATTAATAAATATGTTTAAAAAGCCATGTTTAAGGAGTGTCATTAATGATTTTAAGAATTGTATTAAATTTTTTGTTGGTAGAGTGGTTGTGGATTTCAAAAAAGTTCTCTCCATACATGAGGTCACATGTTCAATTCCATTTGAAATCACTTTTTCACATTAATATGGTTAGGGGGTTGTATTAATAACTTACTAAATAGGTGATATATTTAAAGCACTTTAATCATAATTATACTTGGTGAAGGACAAATTTAGGTTATATTTATATAAATGTGAAAAAATGACCAATTTCTGAAAAATTGGTCAACTTTAGCCGATACCCAACCGTCAGTAAAATATTAACTTTATATGAGATACCAACTATTAGTGAATTTATTACATATATGAAATAATCAACTATCAGTGTAGTATTTTATACAAATTGGGATACCCAACTGACAATGGATTATTCAATCGGCTAAAATTGTCCATTTTTTCGAAATGGTTATTATTATGGAATAAAAACTAGGGTGCGTTAGTAATTAATTCTACGGTTTGTGAGTTTCGAGCTTTAATGGTTGTTCTCGCGGAAGGGACTCTCAGTCCTCGCAAGATGTCTACGTATCTCCGTGTTGTAGATAATCAAGCTAAAAACCTAGTTCTAGGTTGAGGGGTAGAGCCCTTTATATAGAGGTGCGTCTAGGGTTAGACTTGTGTTGGGAGACTTGGTGGACAAGTCTCCAACTTAGATGGTAATTAGGACTCCTGTAAGGGAAGGAATTCCAGAACCTTCTTTGTTGGAGTTTGTGTTCATTTTGCATACATGTCTCCACTCTTGAAGTCATCTATGAAATAACCAACTATCAGTGGAGTATTTTATACAAATTGGGATACCCAACTGACAATGGATTATTCAATCGGCTAAAATTGTCCATTTTTCGAAATGGTTATTGTTGTGAAATAAAAACTAGGGTGCATTAGTAATTAATGCTAGTGTCTGTGAGCTTCGAGATTTAATGGCTATTCTCGCGGTAGGGACCATCGGTCACCGCAAGATTCCTACGTATCTCTGTGTTGTAGAGAATCAAGCCAAAAACGTAGTTCTAGGTTGAGGGGTAAAGCCCTTTATATAGAGGTGAGTCTAGGGTTAGACCTGTTTTGGGAGACTTGATGGACAAGTCTCCAACTTAGATGGTAATTAGGACTCCTATAAGAGAAGGAATTCCAGAACCTTCCTTGTAGGAGTTTGTATTTATTTTGGACACATGTCTCTGCTCTTCTAGTCGTATTGGGTTTAGTCCGTGGACAACTCATGTTCGTGGATCTTGACGACCTCTACTAGTGGGCCTTGACAGCTAAGGCCATCTCTAGCCTGTTATGTGCCTAGAATGGCCTAGTCTATATTGGGCTTTAGACAAACACATGTCTCTGCTCTTCTAGTCGTATTGGGTTTAGTCCGTGGACAACTCATGTTAGTGGATCTTGACAACCTCTACTAGTGGGCCTTGACCGCTTAGGCCATCTCTAGCATGTTATGTGTCTAGACCGGCCTAGTCTGTATTGGGCTTTGGACAAGAAGCCCAAGTATAATTAATGTGACATTTAATGTGTCTTTAGGCTGTATTTTTTATCTATATCTTCCCCCAACTTTTGGGAATATTGCTCGAACTTTCGCGAAAGTTATAATGGTCTATCCGTGACTCAGGGTACTTTCGGCCCTTCTCGGGTATCGGCCCTTCATGGGTATCGTCGTTTTATCATAAAGTGTGGAGCGGCCTACACATTTACAATGAATTATATAGTGTGTGTATATAAACACTTAAGGCCTTTGCATAGGCTAATCGGATAGTGTTTAACATTAAATGGTTCTAATCGGGACTAAAATAACGATTAGGGCCGATTAACCCCAATTAGGGCCCAACTTTAAGCTAGAATGCACTAATTGGCATTAATCGAGGCTAATCTGCCCTAATCAGGGCTAATTTATCTTAATCAGGACTAAATAGTATGCATAAGACACTAATTACCCCCAATTCACATTAATCACGTGAGTGAATAGGTTAAACGACCCTAATCAAGGCTAATTATACCACACAAGTCACTAATTCCCCTTAATTCAGGTTAATTACGTGTAATATACACTAATCGGCCCTAATATGAGGTAAATTTCTCTAATCGGCCCTAATCCGGGCTAAGTTTAAAATCCTAAAATTTTAAAAAATTCGATGTTTTCCACTTTTTGCAAAAAAATTCGAAAATTTTTGTAGGAGAGTCTCCGAAATTTTGTAGGTACCCCTGGACTAGCCTACAGGATGCCCTGCTCGGCCAAAATGGCACCATTTTATCCTTGTCGGCTTAGGGGTAGAACCCCCTGCTGGCCAGGGTGGTTGTCCTGAATTTTTTTTGCAGAACCTTCTTCCCAACTTCAAGCTCTTCATATTGCTTGCTAGGCTTTGTCTGCTTCTTGGTTGTCCATGGAGCTCACCCCATGGTGGTTTTAGATCCTTTTGTGGCTCTTCTATCCTTATTTCAGTGAACGTTCTGCACTCGTTCCACTGAAAAATCTGTACTCGTCCTTCTAAACGTTTTGTACTCATTCTGCTAAACGTTCTATAATCGTTCTGCTGAACGTTCTGTAGTCGTTCTACTGAACATTTTTGTACTTGTTCTAGAGAACGTTTTTTCCTCCATCTAACTTGTTCTTATAGATGTTATAGTCTTTCCGAAACTTGTTCTCGCTGATAACAATACTTTCCAAGAATTTTCAAAAAACTTCATTGGGGGGACACCGGAAAACCTTCAGGAGGCCCTGGGACTAGCCTATAGAGGATCCTAATCGGTCAAAAAGGCCCTCAATATAGCCTGGTCGGCCAAGCCTACTCCTGGTCGGCCATGGAGCCACCTGCAGGGTGGTCTTGTCGGCCGGGAGGAGAGCGTTCCCTGAACTTGCTACGGTGAACGTCCTACGCTTTACAAAACTTGTTTTCGTGAATGTTCTAATCTTCACGGAACTTATTATCGCTGACGTTCTGATCTAGACTGAACTCGTCCTCGCAAACGTTCTAGTATTTACGAAACTTGTTTCCGTTGAGAGCCAAATTCCCAAGAATTTTCAAGAAATCCCCTAGGAAGGCCAATGGAAAAGCTTCAGGAGGCCCTGGAGCAAACCCACAGGGGTTCCTAGTCGGCCAATAAGGCCCCTGTGTGGTCTGGTCGGCCAATCTTGCTCTTGGTCGGCTATGGAGTCACTTCCAAGGTGGTCGTGGTCGACCAGAAGGCGATCATTCTTCGAACTTGTTGCGGCGAACGTCCTACTCTTTTTTGGCGGATGTTCCACTCTTGTTCTCGTGAATACTTTGTTCTTCACGAAACTTATTCATCTAAGAATCTGATCTTGCTCTAATCCTTTTCACTTAATCATGGTGATTAGCTTAATTAATCCTCAGTTAGAACTAACGATTTGTGTTTAGCCTCATTCATGCTTTTCTTGGAGGACTGATACGACAGGCGATGCTGAATTGCTTTCATCGTTAATTATGTCCTTTCTTCTGATTTTCTGATCATTTTCCTCATCATTTTACGGTATTTTTTCGAGAGGTACCTGCTAACGCAGACCAGGCAGAGTTGTGACTTGTTGTAGCAGGTAGCTCTTTTCCTATAAAAGAAGATGAGAAGTGTTCATTTTTATTCACACTTTAATTTCTCAACTTCTCTCAAACTCTTTCAAGTTTTTCAAAAGCTCTCAACTTTTCTCAAGTTCTTCTAAGATGTCTCAAGATCAAGGTCCTAGAAAATCTTCCCTCTCAACCAAGGAGGCCATGTAGAAGAGGCTACAATCTGGTCTTTGAAAGGTATATCTTTTATCTCCCCTTACTCCATTAATCATTGTTCCAATAGCTTGAAGAGTATGCTGGAAGAGCAGTTAGATGAATGCCAGAGCACTATCCATTTCGATGTATTCCATCATAAGAGTGTGCTCGATGAAGAGGATGTCGAGGAGATTCGGTCGAGTTACCCTTGGCACGAGTGCATACAGGTTCGAATTAGGATGAAAATACGCGCTAATTTTACACGCAAGTAAACGCGTTCGCAAGTAATATAGAATTCTTTCTAGTTCGTTCCCATAGAGATTGGTTTATGTTAAGTTCAAGTTATGCACTTATGCAATAATGATATGGCTATCGTTCAATGCTAAGATGATAACAAGTTGAGATTGTTTATAACTATGATTAACTAAGAGATTATACTAATTAAAATTAACTAAGAGAATTATGGTTGAATTACTTATATGAGACAAATATGGGATTCTAACTTCATTACTATTTCATTCAAAGTCATTGTTCTTAACCTTAGCATGCAATGGTGATGACAACTAATCAGATAACACGAAATTAGTAAACGCCAACTTTCATTGTACGAATACCCTACTACCAAGCATCCACAAAAGAGATAGAAGTTGAATAGACACCAAATATGTTGAGACCCTATATGTCTATAGAATTTGACAACATAAAGGTTTAATGTGCAAGTTATCTATCGTGATTACATAGGGCAAGTAAGATGGCTAAAATTACCTATGAATCATGCATAATAAATACATGAACCTATGCTAGTATGGCAAGTTCTAAACCCCTATATTCACTTTCGCTTCAATAGAGATTAACACGCTATCTTATAAGTTCGCGACGCTCATAAGACGAATAAGCACAACCAGTACTAGGATATCATACAATCGCCACACAATAAGATATCGAAACAAATTAACTATTGAAATCCATAAGTAAATCCGCTAGAATCCCACGATAACGATTAGTTCATAACCGAACTCATCATCACTGTGGATTCCGATGAAAGCATGGTATAATAAACTAAGTCTATATAAAACTGAATAAAATCACAGAGTATGTAATCAAGAGTAATAGGTTCAACAAACAAGAAAACAAGCATCCAAGATTACAATTCAATTAAAGAATCACAAGTAAAAAAAGTTTTTCTTCTCCTTCATTGTATTTGTGCTCCTAGGTTTTGTCGCTGTCTTCTCCTTAGTCTCCGTTTGAAAAACTTCTTTTAGATGTCTTTAAATACCAGCCCAAAATAATCCAGAAGTCCAGCAAATCAAAATTCTAGTAGCAACTGGATTCTGAAAAGCCGACCTGGCATGACCGCGCGTTACCCAAGCGCGGGCGCGCTGACAAACTGCAAACCGAGTGCGGCCGCTCTATAGTTGGGCGCGACCGCCCTGTGTCTCTGGAAAAAATATTTTCTTTACTTTCTTTTGCTGGTTTCTTCGCACAATCATCTGAGTCTCCTTCCCTACACTCTTCCAAGCATAATAACATTGCAAAACCCTTCCTGCTTCCTACTATGCCCTGAAATGCAAAATACTAATAAAATACATCAAATATACAAACAACTTGAGTACAAAACACCAATTAGAGCCTTTATAAAGCATTCTAAGTGGATATAAATACCACTTAACAGTTCGCAGGGCTAAACCTAATGAGAGGACTTTCAACCTCAGCCCCCAAAGATTATTCGTGTACAAGGCAGCCCTGAAGTCCGGGTTAAGGTTTTCATTGCACCCTTTTATCCCGAGGCTCCTTGCCGACCTGAAGATCCATCCGTGTCAGATTTACCCCAACAGGTGGGCTTTCATCATCCTCTTCATAGTGAGGTGCAATGACTTGGGCATCCCACTGAGTGTCATAATGTTCTGAAGCATCTTTATGATGAATACGTCTCCTTTTAACAAGCATGGTTGAGTCGTTCTACAACATAGGCCTCATATTCCTCACATAGTGAATACAAGTTCTCTTCATGACTCAATTTATCACTGGAATAAGAAATTTGTAGTCTTGGAATGGAAAGAGGGAGACTGGGGGGTATACTTCAGACACGACTTCAGCAGTCTGTTGACAACTCCCACTACATCCTTTATCTTTCAGATGTCGAGCTTCATGATCGTGATCTTCTTATTGATGACGATGGGAGAACCCCCTATTGGGAGTTCGTCACAAAGACCAAACTCGTCGAGGTTAGCATTAGCAGCCTTTCTAAAGATGGTATTTATTTTATTCTACTTCAACTTTGTGCAAGTTTATTCTTATATCTATTTTTCTTTCATCTTATTTAAATTGTTGAGGTTCTTTATGCCATGACTGACAAGAGTGACGTGGTTAGGAGGAGGATGGAAAGAGATCCAGCCAAGCAGACTAACCGCATCCCCAAGGTTTCGGCTTTTTTCGAGGCCTCTAGCTCTGTGAAGAAGAGGCTCACAGATTTTGAAATCTCTACCAACGATTCGGTGCTTGGGAGTCCGGCCCTGGCTCTGGAGTGGTCAAAGAACTGTTTTACTCTTCCTGGCCTTCTGTTCCTCTCTTCGGGTAAGAAGTTGCTTGAAGTCGAGGTACTGGGGGTTGATGCCTTGTACCATGTATATTTTAACTTGTATAAATTTTTATTTAAGTTCACTTCTTTTAGAATTATGAAAAAATATCATAGGAAGGCCTCGAAGAACACTTCAGGGGGGTTTGGACCATTTTTATAGGAGGTTCTGGCCGGCCTAATTGGCCTTCTATGTGGCCTGGTCGGCCAAGCCTAGTCTTGGTCGGCGGGGGCTTCGTATGTTGGGGACTCGGCCCTTCTGAGTCTTATTCATTTTTAGTACCTTGACCCTTATCTGAGTTGGCCTTTTTATGACTCCTCTTTGTGTCTTGCTTGTCAGGCCAACGCTTACTTTGCCGCGTCCTCTACTCAGAGCATAAATATGAGGAGTGATTATGCAGCGTTGCAGACTTCTATGAACAAGATGAAGATCTCCTCATATAAGTGGGAGTCTAAGGCTCATCGGGCGAAAGACAAGGTTGTCATTTCTTATCCTTCGCTCTTTGAACTATGCCCATGAGAAAAGTCGAACTCTTCTCGTGTACTCTGCCACTAATGAATTTCTCGATGAAAGCTTGGCTCAGGTCCTTGAAAGAACCAATCGAGTTTGGGGACATGCAGTTGTACCATCTTTGAGCCATTCCCGGTAGGTTTTGAGGGAAGGCTCGACACTGAATAGCATCATTCACGGGCTGTAGCAACAGTACGTTAGAGAACGTCTTGACATGGTTAGCTGGGTCACCAGTACCATCATACACTTTGATGGTGGGCATCTTAAACTTCCTCAAGATGTGGGCATTCATTATCTCTTCAGTGAATAGGGGGTTTGGATCATCTGGATCTTCTAGAGGCATTAGATCACTATGATCAAACCTTGGGGCAGCAGTCCTTCTTGGTGTTGGACCATCTAGGACAATAATTAGAGAAAAATCCCTTTGCCTCGCAGCATGTGGAGCTCTTGGGGTCAAGTGCACCTCCAGATCACGCTTCAGCCTTTGAATCTCAGCTTCATGAGCCCTGATCCTCTCCTGTACATCTTGGGGAATCGTTTCTTAAGTGCTCCTGGGCTGCTAATGGCCACTAGGCATTGGCTCCTTACCAGCACGCCTCCTCTTTGGAGCGACCTCCTCGTCCGATGATTCGGAGTCTCTAGCAGAGTAGGGTCCAGAGAATTCTCGGTCCTCAGGGATGGGAGCCAAGCCACGTATATATTGGGGCGTCCGCCCTTGTCCTTCGCTCCGATTAGAGTGTCCACTTCCTCCAACCTCGGGGTATAAAGGCATCTCGTAAGGGGGGTTAATGGTCACGATTGTTAAGTACTCATACCCAACAGGTTGAGGGTTCACAGGTGCATGTAACTGCTGAAATTGAGGATTTGTCCCTTGAGGAGTCGGGGGATTCATCCCTTGTGGCTGAGCCTCGGTTGCCCCTACCGGGGTTCCTCCTTGTGTGGAGACATAGGTTGAGTGTGGTGGTATCTCTACCACTGATGCGATTGTTCGCGATGGGATATAGTTGTATGTTCCACTATTGTTTCTGTTCCGTGTGTTCACTATGGTTGTTGTAGTGTTCCCATAGACGGTGCCAGATGTTGTAGAATAAAAAATAGGGTTTGTTAGTAATTAATGCTAGAGTTTGTGAACTTCGAGTTTTAATGGTTGTTCTCGCGGTTGGGACTATCGGTCCTTGCAAGATGCCTACGTATCTCTGTGTTGTAAAGAACCAATCCAAAAACGTAGTTTTAGCTTGATGGTTAGAGTCATTTATATAGAGATGAATATACAGTTAGACTCTGTTGGGAGACTTGGTGGACAAGTCTCCAACTTAGATGGTAATTAGAGCTAGGGAAGTAATTCCAAATTCTTCCTTGCAGAAGTGTGTGTTCGTTTTGGACACATCTCTGCTCGTGTAGGCATATTGGGCCTAATCTATGAACATCTCATGTTCGTGGACCTTGATGGCATGTGCTAGTGAGCCTTGATTACCTGGGTCGTCTGGAGTATACTATGAGCCTAGATCAGTCTAGACCAGCCTGGTACGTGTCTTAGGATGTATTTTCTATACATATCAATTATTTTTGTTCATTTTTTTTAAAATTGATTATTTTTGTCATTTTTTCATTTTGCTATCAAAATTGTACATAATACCGTTGAAGTTTAGGTTAAAATTTACATAATTATTACTTTATTCATATTTCATTTAATCGTTTTTATAATCACTATATTTGAGATGCTCTTTCTAACCGACCATTTTTATTTAAAATCAACCCGAATTGAATTACTAATTAAATTAAATTAGATCAAGGTATTCTATCATTAGTAGAAACGGGACGATAATTGATAACAGCGTGAGGCCAGCGCCGACAAAAAGTCGCAATTTGAGTACATAAAGTATACCTTAACATTAGTGTACATATATAATGGTCCAGGCCTACTGTTTCTTTAAGTATTTTAATTTAAATATTTTTTATTAAACATATTTCTAATAAAAACAACAGTGAAGTACTTTTGTCAGGAACTGAGTTCTAGAAAGAGAATGAATGTGTCTGTTTTGTGAGCTTGGAGGTCCCCTTGTTCGCGATGGGATATGGTTGTCTGTTCCACTATTGTTTCTGCTCCGTGTGTTCACTATGGTTGTTGTAGTGTTCCCATAGACGGTGCTAGATGTTGTAGAATAAAAAATAGGGTTTGTTAGTAATTAATACTAGAGTTTGTGAACTTCGAGTTTTAATGGTTGTTCTCGCGGTTGAGACTATCAGTCCTTGCAAGATGCCTACGTATCTCTGTGTTGTAGAGAACCAATCCAAAAACGTAGTTTTAGCTTGATGGTTAGAGTCATTTATATAGAGATGAATATACGGTTAGACTCTGTTGGGAGACTTGGGGGACAAGTCTCCAACTTAGATGGTAATTAGAGCTAGGGAAGTAATTCCAAATTCTTCCTTGCAGAAGTGTGTGTTCGTTTTGGACATATCTCTGCTCGTGTAGGCATACTGGGCCTAGTCTATGAACATCTCATGTTCGTGGACCTTGACGACATGTGCTAGTGAGCCTTGATTACCTGGGTCGTCTAGAGTATACTATGAGCCAGGACCAGTCTAGACCAGCCTGGTACGTGTCTTAGGATGTATTTTCTATACATATCAATTATTTTTGTTCATTTTTTTAAAATTGATTATTTTTGTCATTTTTTCATTTTGCTATCAAAATTGTACATAATATCGTTGAAGTTTAGGTTAAAATTTACATAATTATTACTTTATTCATATTTCATTTAATCGTTTTTATAATCACTATATTTGAGATGCTCTTTCTAACCGACCATTTTTATTTAAAATCAACCCGAATTGAATTATTAATTAAATTAAATTAGATCAAGGTATTTTATCATTAGTAGAAACGAGACGATAATTGATAACAGCGTGAGGCCAGCGCCGACAAAAAGTCGCAATTTGAGTACATAAAGTATACCTTAACATTAGTGTACATGTATAATGGTCCAGGCCTACTGTTTCTTTAAGTATTTTAATTTAAATATTTTTTATTAAACATATTTCTAATAAAAACAAGTACTTTTGTCAGGAACTGAGTTCTAGAAAGAGAATGAGTGTGTCTGTTTTGTGAGCCTGGAGGTCCCCTCCCCCCACCATTTGAGTGCCTCACCTGCTGTGTGTGCCATTTATTACACATGCCACTCTCTTTGTTTTCATTTCCCCATTATTAACATCATGAATTGTGATATCTTGTGTTTTTACATAAAGGGTCTTTAATGGGATTTAATGTGTGATTATGTGCATTTTGAATGTATGATTGTGTTTGTTGACTAATGTGTCAAAGGGGTTTTGATTTTGATGTTTTTAGTGGTGGGTTTGGAGAGACATGATCTGAATTTTGAGTGATTAGGGGGTTTTTGATTTTTGTAAGGTTCTTGAGTTTTGATTTTTTGGGAGAATTGTGGGTTATTTGACATGGGTTTGTTCTTGAAATGGGTTTAAGGGCTTAAAGTTTGTAACTTTATGTGTTTTTTGTTAAATCTTGGTGGAATTTTTAGGTTTTGGCTCAAGAATTGGAGGTTTTGAGAAGTGGGTTGGTGATATTTTGGGTTGTTTTTAGGTGAGAGGTGGAGTTTGGAGGTGTTTGCAAGAATTAAGTATTGGGTTTCAGTCTTTGACCTGGGAATTTTTAGTTTAGAAGGCTTTCAATTGTAAATTTATTTTCTTTGAGCAGGGAATTTGAGTTTTGAAGGAGGTGCTTGACTCTGTATTGGGTAAGATTTCTTTGTGAAGTAATGGCTTGTATGAAGTTGGGGTCGAAAACAGATGCATTTCAACGGAAAGGGCAGGCTTGGTATGTCTTCTGGTATTCTGAATTTGTTCTTTTTGGTTAATATGTTCAAACTTTTGCTATCTCTAACTGTTTCATCACATATTTATTGTTATCATTATCCAACATCCATTGTCTACTATCAATTTACGCTATCATGTACTATATGCGATGTATGCTTTGTTTGTTAAAGTTTTGGTCAGACTATTTCACATGTTTGAGGAATTTTTGGTTATGGGTTTCAAAGTGTTTTTTCGCAGCATTTCCTGCTTCTGTACTATAAGTTTTTGGCTCTTACAGTGTGTTTTATAACCTGGTGCTTTTGGTTGGAAGGATGGGATGAGTTTTTAGTCTGTTTGGTTCACAATTAAGCCTAACACTTCTTGCTGACACCTGTCTTATCCTGCAAAGTTTTATCTTTAATCCTTCCCGCAAGGGTTTGCCCCTTTACATTGCTCCATAAGCTGCCTCCGCAAGTTTCATTTCATACCACATTCATCTTCCTCATGCACACTCATCTGTCCCATCAATCCATCTTCTCCATCGCAATACCCAACATGAAGGAATGCAACGAGAATCTAGTGAGATTAGTACTTTAATTTAAGAACCCTTTTGTAACCTGAAAAAGAAAATTGGATGAATGTTAGTGGACTTCTGCTGGCTCCATCATTTTAATTGGGTTATGCACTTCTACAACAAATTTAAAAACATTATCTTTTTGGGTAACGAATTATGAATATAAACATAGGTATCATTTCTGAATTCTGATGTGATAGCTTGTGCGACGTGCTAAAAAACTATTGTAGGTTCTATACAACTGGCCTTCCAAGTGATATCATTGTTGAAGTTGGTGATATGTCCTTCCATCTTCACAAGGTAATATTTATTTGATTGCATTGAGAATTTTGCAGTATCAGACTATCAGTAGTTATTCCTATCTACTTGTCAGTTAACAAGAAGGGAAAATTTGATTTTCTTATATAAAGTGCATGTAACTAGATTATTTAGTGGTGAAACTATAAAACCATGGTAATAATGTTTGAAACCCTGAAAATCAATCTTCCCACTTTTCTTTCCCTGTGCTTACAAGTGTCCCGTGTATTGGACATTATCAAAAAAGATCTGTCTGTAGGGCTCATTATCTTTAACGTAAAAGACACCAGAAATAGGCCTGTTGGATAGACTGGATTATGTACTCACTGAAAGGTCATTATTTACTATTGTGATAAGTCGTGCAGGTGTTTTGGTAACAGTCGGGAGTTTAGTCGAGTAATATATATGTATAATGTATGTGTTGTAAACTGTTGTGATAGGAATGATTTTTAGTGTTGATGTTCAAGTTTGTGGGGAAGTCGACAAGGTTTTTCTTAATCATATCGAAATAAATCACAGAAAGATTTCAATGAGAGGTTTCTAATAAAATAAATCTATATTTACAACCTCTAAAAAGTTCCCTTTTTCTCTTGAAATGTAGTTTCCCTTGCTTTCCAGAAGTGGGGTGATGGAAAGATTGATTGCTGAAGCTAACAAAGAAGGAGAAGATGGCTGTGTCATTAACCTCCTTGATGTCCCTGGTGGAACAAAAACTTTTGAACTTGTTGCTAAGTTCTGTTATGGAGTAAAAATTGAAGTTACTGCAGGAAATGTTGTACACCTTAGATGTGCGGCGGAGCATCTTGAAATGAACGCAGAGTATGGGGAGGGAAATCTAGTTCCGCAAACTGAATTATTCATAAATCAAGTAGTCTTAGAGAACTGGACTGACTCTTTAAGAGCTCTCCAGGGGTGTGAAAGTGTTCTCTCTCATGCAGAAGAGCTTTCTATTACTGCACGTTTAATCCAGTCATTGGTTGTGAAAGCTAGTACTGATCCTGATCCAAATCTGCATGGCTGGCCTGTTGTAGTATATGGTAGACAGTTGCAGAGTCCCGGTGGAAGTGTCTTGTGGAATGGGATTAGCACAGGGGCCAAGTTAAAAACAGCAAGTTCAGATTGGTGGTATGAAGATATATCAAATTTGAGTTTACCTCTCTACAAGAGGCTGATTTCTGCAATGGAGTCTAATGGAATCAAGGAGGAGATAATAGTGGGCTCCCTCACCACCTATGCGAAGAAGTACCTGCCAGGGCTTAATCGGCGTCAGAGTACTGGTGATTCTAGCTGCCGTCTTGGAACAGTGAGTTCAGGATCTATACTATCTGAAGAAGATCAAAAGCTTTTGCTTGAAGAACTTGATCATTTACTTCCGATGCAGAAGGGATTGGTCCCAACCAATATTCTCTTTGGCTTACTCCGAACAGCCATGATTCTACGGGCGAGTCCCACTTGCATATCAAACTTGGAACAAAGAATAGGGATGCAGCTTCATCAGGCGACATTGGAGGATCTTTTGATGCCGAACTTCTCTTATACCATGGAGACTCTATATAATGTTGAGTGCGTGCAGAGAATTCTTCAGCACTTTTTGGCCATGGATCAGGTAACCGCTGGAGCTTCCCCTGGTTCAGTCGATGATGGTCAGTTGATCGGTTCTCCATCACTGACACCAATTACAATGGTAGCCAAGCTGATTGATGGGTACCTTGCAGAGGTTGCTCCAGATATTAATTTGAAGCTCCCCAAATTTCAGTCCCTTGCTGCGGCAGTTCCTGATTATGCAAGGATCTTAGATGATGGTCTTTATCGTGCAATTGACATTTATCTAAAGGTACAGGCGCTTCATATTTGATACTGGTATTATTAATTGAGGGAATTTTATCTTGTTGCATTAGTTTTTAATCATTGGAGATTTCAAGTTTATTGAAAAGATTGAATAACATTATTAAGCTAGAGTAGTAGAAATAGGGCCTTCTTTGCACTTCAACTCCCTGAAGTCTTGTCAAGATTAATAGAAAAAAATCAGTTGCAATTTTAAAGCTTCATTATTGTCCCATATTGTCATCTGATAGTTTAATACTATAACAATTTCTACTGAACACTGATAGTATGTTCATCAACTGTGCACTTATTTTCGTTGAATAAAAACTAAACTTGACTATTTTCATTGAAAGATAAAGTGCTTTTACCGGCTTCATGAATTCTCACAGCAGATGATTTGTGAATATGTTGCATCTGCCAATTCCCCCAGATTTTGGCAAGTGGGTACATAGACCAATCGAGATGGTTGTGTCAAACATTATATCGCTAACTCAAGGGACAATAACTCTTAAAACACTGCATGCAATCGCAACTGATATCAAATTGCTTTGTATTGTTTTCATATTTCGGGCTCACCAAATTTTTTATTGTTTTACAATCTGCAGTCGCACCCGTGGTTGGCAGACGCAGACAAAGAAGAGATATGCAGGCTGATTGATTGCCAGAAACTCTCCTTGGAAGCTTGCACTCACGCTGCACAAAACGAGAGGCTACCACTAAGAATCATAGTCCAAGTCCTCTTTTTTGAGCAACTCCAACTTCGGACTTCCATTGCCAGTAGCTTCCTCGTCTCAGACAATTTCGATGGGTCCCGACAATTAACTAGTGGTTTGCTCACATCTAACGAAGGAGGATGGAACACAGCTGTGCGAGAGAATCAAGTTCTGAAAGTAGGAATGGACAGCATGCGAATGCGGGTCTCTGAGCTTGAGAAAGAATGTTCAAATATGAGGGAAGAGATTGCAAAATTAAGCACGGTTAAAGGAACTAGCACATGGGAAAACATATCGAAGAAACTTGGGTTCAAGATGAAGTCTCAGATGTGCAGCGCTCAACAGGGAGCTATTAGCAAACAGAAACATGAAAGTGAAAAGGGCGTCGCTGATAAGGCGAAAGACAAGCAGGGAAAGCTCAAGAAAAAATAATAGTCTAATCGATAAATATAGATAAATTATGTTGTTTTAAACTCTGGTTTTTATATTCTAATTTGTATCTCCATCTTATGAACTTGAAATCTTTTGTAATCTGTATATTGGTTATTTTTAGCCTTGTTTCACTCTTTATTTAGAAACACAACTTTTTTAAAGTTCCTTGGAGCATTTCATGCATATATCATGTGACCTGTTGCGTACAATTTTTTTTCATACTTGCATGAAACATAAAGAGCACTTAAAAGAATTGTTTTGTTTAATTATTTTTCAAAAATTTATGACTTTGCTTCCTAGATTGTTTAGGAGCAAAAGCAGGGCAAAAAAAGGGAAGTGAAATAGTTTTTTCGAGTTCTGGAATTAGTAGAGTTATGGATGAAATTAACTTTTTTATTTCATGTATATATATATATATTTAAATTTTGCAGTTACATTTGTAAATTTGTTTGACTCCAGTTGATTCTCGTTAAATTTCAACTGAATTTGGTACTTTAACTCTTTTTGAAATTGGTGTATTTGTAATAAAAATGTGATTTAACAAAATGAATGTTTTATATGAGATTAATATGAAATTTGCATTTTTTTGAATAAATAAAATAAAATTTACATTTGTGTTGTAAATGGACATTTTGTAAATTGTTTGGCAGAAACGGGGGATATCATATTATTAACCAGGTCAAAGTAAAATCCAAGAAATTCCCACTAAATTCATAAAAATACAACTAATCGTCTTTTCTTGTTTTACTATCCTTATTTTCCTTCATTTTTCAACAAAACTCTCTCTCTCTCTCTCTAAATCTATACATACAATACACAAACACCTTCATCCTTGTCAGCTCCAAATCTCTTTATTGCTTTACAAGATCCCCCTCTACCTCTCCCTCCCTCTCTCTCTCTCTCTCAGCAGATCGGATAACAAGAAGATGGATAATGAGGAGGAGATAGAAGCAGTATCTAATCAGCGAGAATTTCGGATAGGAAGAAAGTACAGTCCAGTAGTTGCGCAGGACAGCGATCGAGCCGTTGTCGAAATGTCTTCCTTGGATCCTGGATCTTCATCTTCTTCCATGTCAGCTTTGCCTTCTTATTTGATCTGTTCTTGAATTGTTTCTTGTTTCATTTTGTTACTGCATTGTGATTTCTAATGTTATTTCGTCATTTTAAGTTGTTTATCTATGAATTCTACTCAATTACTTGCGGGGTTTTGATTGTAGAAGTTTAGAACTTGGTTATGTAGTTCGTTATGTTATTTAAGTTCGATTACTATGATTAGTTGTTGATCGATATTCATACAGTTATATACATTTATATTAGTTGTTTGATTCATACGATTTGATATGTTATATTAGTTCTAGAGAATTTGAGTAGAATGAACTGAATTAATGTGGTAAGTAATTTGATTAATGCCTATACGATTAAGTACATTAGTTGGTTCTAGAGTAACTAGGATATTGGTGTTTTTTCTAATGTTGTTTTAAGTGAGTGGAAGGGAATTTAGATTAATCGGTATGTTTTCTCGGATTGCTTTTGGATTCGACTAGGTTTTTTTCCTGTAACGTTGTTGTGAGAGCGTAAAGTGTTGCAGAATAGCTTGTTGGGAGTTTATTATTTTTTTTGATAAATATGGGTTATAGCCTTACAAATGAGTATCTGTTCTCATAAATTCTCGGGGTGAGCGAGTATTGAACCCGGGACGTGGGAGTTTGATATTTTAGTTGGATAAAAAATGTGAACTTTTGCTAATAGGATAACATATGGGGGGACATAATAAGGCAGGGTTGAAGTCTGCATTGAGGAACAAGGGTGCCTCAGAATTACAATTTGAAGTATCTGAGCTCTTTTTTAGAAAAAAGAGGGGGAAGTTGAGGATAATGTGACACACCGTGTCAAAGAATGATGATTGAATTGGAGGACATCAATGATGTATGGGTACGAGTGTTAGATGATGAAGAAGGAACATGAAGGGAAGTTTGAAGTGGTAGATGTGTGGACATAGCTTATTGGGTATAATTTTAGGTGATATCTTAGACAAAATTAAGGGTCAAATAAATTACGGATAAAATAAGAGATGGAATATTGCAGGGGTGTGCCATGTCTCCGCATATTTTCCCCAAGCCTACTTCTCACTGCTATATTCGGAGTGGATTATACTACTTATTGTTGGTCTAATTATGTTTATTGAATTTGGAATTTGGGGATTTAGTTGTGTCATGCCAGCTTTGTTCAGTGCTGATTTTAGGCTTCTATCTATTACTTGGTGTATATATATATATGACATTTTGGGTCAGTTTGTGGTATGATTGAGAATTATGATTCAACTAAATAGTGACATATCACAGGGCATGTAATGAAATATATCTTAGCGGCTTTTTGATTGTTAGGCAGTCTATAGAACTGAATTGTCCTGGCCTCCTGGGCCATCTATGAGCAGTATTGAGTTATCTGAATTTTGATATATTGCCTTTCGGAAGATACAATTGTTACTTGCACAGTGGTTTATCTCCACTTTTGCATTCATTATTTATACTTCCATGGAGCTACAAATTTGTTGACAATGTCCTGCAATAAAGTGGCATATGATGATAATTTGGTAATCCATGAGGATGTGGCAGATTGCAAGGTCATAGTAGCTCATTAATTTTTGTTTTGCACGCGAGAGCTCATGTGATCTTTTTTTTTAAACACCACAGGTCATATGATCAATTATGTGAAACTATATGATCAGTTAATAATAATAATAATGATAATAATAATAATAATAATAATAATAATAATAATTGTTATTTTGTTTTTGAACAAATTTCAAAATATCTCTATTTAATTTTTTTAAAATTATTGATGTTATCAACTTGCAGTACCATGCTTCAGTATATCTCAATAATGCAAGGTATTTTTTGTTTGTAGCTTCTTACTAGTCCTGTTTCTATGTCATGCAGGAATGTGAAAGTAGGTATGCAACCAAACCTTATAACAAATGCAAGAGAAGGGTCATTGCCTACTCATGGAGTTGCTAATGGTGCTCATGAAGAATCAAAACTAGAATTGTTTGGTTTCGATTCTCTGGTTAATATTTTAGGTCTTAAGAGGTACAAGTGAAATAATCTTTTCTGCATCTTGCTCTTATAATTTTCCCATATCTGTAAAATATTCAGCTTCATATATTCAACTTGATAGGAGTTTTAAGGAAATTAATCTTATGCAAAATTTGTCATTTTTACAAAGTGGATGCTACAAAAGAGGGGGCTTAAATGAATCAGCTCTTTATACAAGCGCTTTATTCTTGTTTTTTACCTTATGCAATTTGGACATAATGAATTTCGAATCTGTATAATTGTAATAAATAAATTGGGGTTTGCTGTCTCAGCATGACTGGAGAGCCGATTCAAGCACCATCCAGTCCAAGAGAAGGTGAAGATGGTTCCAGTTTGGAGCAGCACCCGAAGGTACTGTACTTAGGATTTGGTCTCTTTAAGTGTTAGGAACATGCCTGGATCTCCCCTCTGTTTCATAGATTAGTCATTGACTCATTGGAAGTGAGTTACCATGTTTCTTTATTTTACTTGCCGCATTGGAACACTAATAGTTAAATTTGGTCAGTTGAGCTCTGTTGAGGCATCAATCAATGAACTGTAACTTCAATTTTAATGCAAGTTTACTCTTGTGATGACTCAGATAATGCTCAACAGTTGATGCATAGATTTTACATTTGATTTGCTCCTATGATCATTAGCATACTATTGTAACATTGCTATCTTTTTTGTTATTCAATCTTTTCATTACTGTGCAGAATACTGCCATTAAGCTGGGAACAATGATGGGAGTGTTTGTTCCGTGTTTGCAAAATATTTTGGGAATTATATATTACATCCGTTTCTCTTGGTAATCTTTCTTGCTTTTCCTAGTTGATTCTAAATAGACATATATACTCCTGTAATTTTATTAATTAAGCAGAATATAGAGGTTATCAACTCCTTCCGGTTCTCCTGTTAAATGTCATTTCCTGATATTAGCAACTCCTTACGAAAATACTGTTTCTTTTGTATATGTTACTGAAAATAATTTGTTCTGTCAAATTAAAATTTTTTAAGTAATATATATATATATATATTTCAAAAAATTGTGTACTTTAAAAGTGATAGATATACAGTGAGTTTAAGCTTAAATGGTCCCTTAAAGACTATAAAGTGGGGGTGCCCAGAGATCAGATTCTTGTTGAAGCTAACTGGAATTGGGAAGCGCTGAACCAGATACGCATGGTTGGATGAGCCAATAACTCAAATGCCTGACCACCTTTTCACTAAATATCTACTTTTTTAATCGCGATTTCTTTATAGCTTACAAGGGTTAGTCTAAAACTTATATATTACTTGCCTCCATATAGGTTTAGGTGAACCAAACTCTTTTCCAAGTCCTTGTATTATGCTTTTAGCTTGGTTTGGGGGACAGGCTATCCTAATTTTAAGCAAAGACCAGTCACTATCAAATATCTTGATGGAAATTTTTAATTGGACTCGCATTTTATAACATCAGTTCAGACTGTGACATTAGGTTCTTTTTGGTGCAGCCAACCAAATTTTCATGGTTATCTTGTGTTAAACATGGTGAAGTACTGGTGTTTTATCCCTTTTGGTTGTGTTTCTTGTAATGTTGAGCAAAAGTGGATTAGCCATTCCACAGTCTTTTTCATTTTGATTCGTATCTTCAGTTGTAATTATGATGGCTATTTTTTATTTTTTTTATATATTTTTTTTGGTTAATTCAATAGACGAAGCTAGTAATGCTTTTTGGTTATAATTTAAAACAAACTGTTGTCTGTTTATGTGGAAGCACAGGATTGTTGGTATGGCTGGCATAGGCGAGTCACTATTGCTAGTTACCTTTTGTGGTTTATGTACATTCCTGACCTCTGTATCATTGAGCGCAATTGCAACTAATGGAGCAATGAAGGTAAGTAGAGAATTTATTCTTTATTACATTCTGGCCATACATTGCTCGTATTAATATGACATGCAGAGACAAGAGAGTGCTATTTAATACAAGAACATTTTTTGAACAGTTGCTTAGTGTTATTGGGACAATCTCTCAGTTTCCTGATCCAGTCCATTGAATTTTTAATTTATGTACGATTCTTATTTTGCATGCAAAATTTAATTTCCAATATATCAGTAGTAACGATGTCGATTAAATAATTTCATGAAGCTATGTAACATTACATGTTTTCTTTTTCTAGTTCTGGCGTACACGTCTATTTAGTAAAATCTTGTGTTTTTGCTTAAAACAATTTTGGTTTTAAGAGGGCTACTCCATAGTGGTGTATGCACATGTCAAATTGGCTACATGATTGATTAAAGTCTGTGTTTTTAAATTATTTACTGTGTATTTAGGGTGGAGGACCTTACTATCTCATTGGTCGTGCCTTGGGACCAGAAGTAGGAGTTAGCATTGGCTTGTGTTTTTTTCTTGGAAATGCAGTTTCTGGGTCACTGTAAGTTTAAAGGCTCATAAGAAATTTTGAATATTATATATTGTAATAATTTAATTATGCTTACTGTATTCTATACTGATATATGCTCATGTAAAATATTGTTTTGTTTGTTTGATTGTGACTATAGCTATGTACTTGGAGCAGTAGAGACTTTTTTAAATGCTGTACCCAGTGCTGGATTATTTAGAGGTAATTGATTTGCTACGTCTTCTGATGATGTTAACATTTCATTGTTAAAGTTAGGAGTCCTATTTAACTATTAATGACTATGTATTTCTTAATCTTCAAATTTAATGACTTGCTAGATTTAATGGTGATATTAATTACTGCATTTGTTACGAATTGCATTACAGCGCGACAATTTAGGATATTTAAGTTAAATCTTTACTAGCATATAAGTGGTGCCAAGCACTTGCCTATTAATATTTCTAATAGATTCCATTTGGGTAAGCTTAAAAAAGAAGTTAGTTTTTACTTTTAAGTTATATAGGTGACATACAAGTGATAAGTACATTTTTATTTATAAGTTACTATGTTTTAGATAGTTTACTTGTAAGTTTGGTGAAGTGTTTTGTAAATTTTAAGTTACCTTTGTAAATTTTAAGTTACCAGAATTTTCTGTAAAATTTATAAAATGACTTATTTAAAAAAATTTGGTTCTTGTTTGGTTAACACATGAATTTTAAGTTATTATAAACTTTTACCTGCATAAACGTACATATAAAATAAAAAATATAAAAATATATATTAAAATAATGAAAAATTAATAGGAAACTGTTATCGTTTGTACCCCATGATGAATGTCAGAGCTTATGGGAGTTGACAAAGACATTCTCACTATATGAAAATAAGTTTGATAAAAAGTACGCTATTACTTCTTTTACATTTTAACATATAAGTTGTAATTTAGTTCACATAAGTCATTACCAAAGCGCAGGCTGTTAAGTTGACTTGAATTTCACCCCAATTAAGTATCTTATCCGGTGGTTTAAATGGGCACCAAATTCTGTTGAATTGAAATCACGATAAAATAGTGAATATAGTTTTGTAATACCTTCTAATAATATACATTTAATTTACTATTGTTAATACTATAAAGTATAATAATATAGAATCACTCCATTCATATATAGAAATACTATTGTATAATTGTTTAATATTTATGAATTGCTATGAAACTATAGATAATTTTTATAAAAATATGTACACACTAAAATTTTAGTATTAGCTTACGAAATAACTTATAATAAAATGCTAATATTTATTTTGCAACTCAATATTTGATTACAATACAATTAGGAGTTAAATAATAGATTGTAAATATTAATGTTAAAAAGGTCTCAAATGTGATGAAGTAAATGAATGATAGACTTGATTTGAACTATATGGAATGATAAATTTATAACAAAGTTTGCAATTATAGTAGGATGAGGAATACACTAGGATGGTTATAGCCTGCTTACTAAAAGCTTGATGTGGTATTACCTTATATCTGGTTCCTCCCTCAAAAACTATAGTTTGAGTTTTGAACTTGTCCAAATTTCTTTAATTCAAAAATTAAAAATGCTACTCCTGCGACGTACCTATTGAAAGGGCCTTTCGGTTATTTTATAAAGAGTATTAGATACTAGTTGATTTGCTGATAGCTAGTATAGTGCAAGATCCTTAAGTTTATTAAGAGAGTATATAAGTGATGTAGGATTAATCTATTACAAGTTGACATTAGTTTTAGCTGAACTGTTTAAATAGTACCAATTAGCTTACTTGTAATTTGTAATTAATCTTGTTGTTAGATTTATGGAAATTGTAGGATCTCTATTCCATCAGGCATATATATAATATTCTCATAATCATTTATATCCTTCTGAATCGTTATTTTCAATTCTGTATTTCTTGCTCTCTATAGTCTCAAAAAAAGTTTCAAGGTAGATATCTAATATAATTTGGTATATTGTCACTTGTGTCAAGGTATGGATCATCTCAATCACGAGTGAGTGCTCTACAAAGTTAATATCACTCCATCAAAATTCTCTGCAGAGTGCACTATGAACTAATATATATGTTGCATCTTCATATTCAAGTTCTATTTTTCTACTTCATCATTAGTTTATAAGTTTGTCCATGTTGAATGCATACTTGTGGTGAACTTCTTGGTTACTGGTCGGGGTACCAAGAGACTGGTTATGTTTGATAGTATACTATGTGTAATCCACATCACACCCACTTGATTGCAGTTGCTATCTTTAAGTGCAGAGACAATTACGAGAGTAAATGGGACAGCAGTTGCTGAGCCTATAACAAGCCCAAGTTTACATGACCTCCAGATTTACGGGATCATAGTGACTATCATTCTATGTTTCATTGTATTTGGTGGTGTGAAAATGATCAATCGGGTTGCACCCGCCTTTCTTGTGCCTGTATTGTTTTCGTTGGCCTCAATATTTGTTGGGATACTTGTTGCGAAGAAAGATCATCCAGCAAGTAAGTCTTCATCTTGGTTAATATTTGCTTCCTCTTACCATATTAGCTATGGTTCATGTTTACCCTTGCTATATTTAGTACGACAGTCTGTTCACTGGGACACTTGATACAGTATTATATGGGAGTTAAAATGTATATATTTGGCCTGAGGATTCGTTTGTTAATTTCTTGTTTCTGTTATTGCTTTTTTCTTCTTCTGTGGAAAGAATAATTTAGTGGCATGTGATTCACCACATTTATTATATTACATCCCTTTTTTTTAAAGAGTTCATAAGTTACTTATTCTAACCAGTGCATACTCTCTGTTTTGGTTAATCAGAATTATGTTTATTCGTGCCTTTAACACGTTGATTTTCCACATGCGTGTCCTTTATGATATTTGGCAGGAAGAAATAAAACTTTTTAATGCTTTAAAGAACATTTTTCGTATTGTTTGCCCCCAATTAATTACCACCCTCTAATCACCTTATCTACCCCCATACGATGTATCTAAAATCCGTGACTAGGTAAATTTTCGTAAGTATTGCTAAAAAGATTGTATGTTCAAGTTTGTCGGGATAGTAAGATTAATGTCACTGTTAATATAAATTTTTCAGGATACTACCATAGATAAGTGTCACTGTTACTATAACAATATAATCTGTTTTCGTATGTCTCAGTGTCTTCTTCTGTTTCCTCTAATTCTTGTGTAGATTGAAGGAGAAGGCAAGTTATGGAATAAATACAGCAGACCATTACTTTTCCAAGACAAAATATAGCAAAATTGAAGATACAAACTAAAATATAATATATTCACAAGCCTCAAAACTTACCAATAGATGGGCAAAATCGACCAGCATTTGTAGGGGCTTATTAAGATTTAAGCATGAGTAAACCTTTTGTTATGTTTGTCATTGATTTATTATATATACAGTTTGCTGATGTTAGTAATTCTAGAAATTCTGTGAGGTTTAAAAGGTTTTATCTTTTTATATTTAAACTCTTTATATATTTTTTGGGTCATGTAATATAATAATTTAATTATGGGATGATATCTCTTGCTGTAACTCATACAGCTGGCTTTACGGGCTTAAGTAGTAAAACTTTTAGAGACAATTGGAGCCCAGAATATCAACCGACCAACAATGCTGGAATTCCTGACCCTGATGGAAAAATAGACTGGAATTTCAAGTAAGTGTCTACTTAGTTTTGTATTTTTTTTATTTTGTATATACCAATACTTTACTGCTATTGCTAGATTGTGTTATGGAGAGACAATCCCGCTAATTCTTTCACACTTGTTGTGATGTTCAGACTCTTTAAGAAGGATTGGACACGGACACGAATCAGAGTGTCCGATTCTTTGAACTTTAAAATCAAAGACCCCGGGACACGTTTTATAAGGATCCGACACTTGGATTTGGACACGACAATTAGCATATTTGATATATTTTGATAATTTTTTATACACAAAGACTTGTCATTTTATATAAAATAATACATAAACTTTTAAAAAACAAGGGCAAAATAATATTTATTATAGATATAAATTTATAATAGGTACAATGTCAAAAGTTAAAGGGTTAATATAATAAAATATTAGAGATAGGCTATCAAATGTCTGAGATGAAGTGTCCATTTTCCAAATGTCATTTGGATCCGGATCCAAGTGTCGGTGTCAGTGTCGTGTCCTGCGGACACGGGTAAGGCAGGGTTTTCGGAAGAGGCCGAGCATCATATTTTTGTTGTTTCTTGCTTCTTGGAATATATACACACACTCCTATAAAAAGACAAATACATTGAATGTATATGTCAATAATTTTTTTGATCTGCACAAGTTGTTTAGTTAAGTGATCTGTGATGTCAAACATTATGTCCCATACTTGAAGTCTAAAACCTTGGGATGCTAGCAGTTGAAACCTTCTCAAATAATATCGCGTTTATGATAGTTTGGTAGCTGTGTGATAGCCATACTGAAGTTTATAAGATAGTTAAGTCTAATTTATTTGTTGTTCAATGTTAAGTTCCACACACGTCTTCTGTTGTGAGAATTGAGAATAAAGCTTCCTAATGGGTTTGACCAGAGAGATTTCACATCTACTTTTTTTCAAGTACTAACAAATCAGCTTAAATGTGTTTTTTTATTATTTTGGCTGTTAGCTTTTGATGGTATGTTTTTTTTTACTTAGGGAAACATTTTTATTCACAGCAAAAGATAGTAATTGATACAACTAGGTCCACTACTCTTCCTCTTGCTGTTACCGCTGTTATTGTTAATTTTAATTATTACCAAAATATATCATTATTGTTAGTAGTAAAATTATTAATATTAGTATCTTTTTTAATCGTTAATATTGATTTTTTAAATGAAATTTCTGACGTACATAGATTGGTGGTAGTGCTTTGGTAGGTCTCTTTTTCCCGGCTGTCACGGGAATTATGGCAGGTTCAAATCGCTCTGCTTCACTTAAAGACACTCAGCGCTCGATTCCTATTGGAACACTGGCTGCAACACTTACAACCACGGGACTCTACATATTATCAGTGTTCTTGTTTGGGGCTCTTGCAACTAGAGAAAAGTTATTTACAGACAGGTATATTCTTGAGATATTCATGAGCACAGGAAAGGATAGTTCAGTTACGAAGAAATAGCACATGATTAGACTTTATTTGACTACTTCTATTTGTTTCTTAGGCAGTCAGTTGCTTGTATCAAATCAGCAGTTCTTACTCTAATTTGCATGTTTCATCACAAAGTCTGTGGTATTAGGTTTGCATTATTAAGCAGTCAACCTATGGTCAGGCAGCTTTTCAATGTATGTTTACCTGGCATTAAGGTCCTTGAGTTCATCTTTCATTGGGTACTACCGATGGAAGCTGGTTTTATCTAATTTGGTTCTATCTCAATTTATAAAGAGAGTAATATCACTTGGTTCTATCTATATGAATTCTAAAATGGTTTTTAAGCTTTTAAAATCAATCCAAAGTATGTTCGTGTTGATGCTAGATTCTAATTATCAACTTTATAGTTACATGTCCTTAGGTTTTTATTTGAGGCTGCTTGTCCAGATTATCATTTTTAGGTTTTGTTTTGATGATAACCTTCTATGAGCAGATTAGTCTTCTTTTACCCTTGATCCCATGTATATCTTTTATCGTTGGGTCATAATCTTATGTATAATGTATAATTTGACTGCCCTTGTAATATTATTCAGTTTTATACAGAATATGAAGATTGAACACTTGTATCGTTTTAAGAGTTAATTTAGATGGTAGTTTTGCAACAATATTACTGTCTGGATATATGATTGTACTATATATGCAGGTTGCTTACAGCTACTGTTGCTTGGCCTTTTCCTGCACTCATTTATGTGGGAATTATCCTTTCGACCTTAGGTGCAGCTCTTCAGAGCCTGACAGGTGCTCCACGCCTGCTTGCAGCTATAGCCAATGATGACATTCTACCTGTTCTCAATTACTTTAAGGTTGCAGAAGGGGATGAGCCTCACATTGCTACCCTCTTCACTGCCTTCATTTGTATGGGTTGTGTTGTAATTGGGAACCTGGATCTTATATCGCCAACTACAACTATGTTTTATCTTCTGTGTTACGCTGGGGTGAATTTATCCTGCTTTCTTTTGGATCTTTTAGATGCTCCCAGCTGGCGTCCTAGGTGGAAATTTCACCACTGGAGCCTCTCTCTACTTGGTGCATCACTTTGTATAGGTATGCCTCCCTTGTAGGTTCAACGAGAAACTTTTTTTTTTTCCTATTAATTTGACTATTTTTGAGAAGAGAAGTAGTGTGTTGATACCTTAAAGAGTACAGAATCGCTTGAACGTCTAAGCTTAGAATGTCATAAATTTGATGACTTTTGAAATCTTTGTGCAAGAATTTGATGTAGTATTATTAGGTTGAGCTTCAATCAACGATAAAGAGTATAGGCTTGCAAATATGCCCATCCTATAAACTTCAAGGTGTGCACATGTATTTGGTAGATGACAAATAATAGATCACAAATTAAAAATTAGATCTCACACACACATGCGTGCACACACATGTAATTTTTATATACATGCCACACATGTTTCTTACCCTCATCCCCGGGTGACCTTCCCAAGTTTCTTGTTAATTTTGCATAGGAAGCTGTTGGTGAACATCAGGTATAGAAGGGTCATTGAGATAGAATAGAGGAGTTCAGTTTTGCAAGCATTAGATATATATAGTCACTATATTTTTTTTCTATGACAAGGCTTTTAAGCTGTGAACCTATTTTAATTTTTACTAATTCATGTCAAAATCAAAAGGTTCCTCTTAGCTTTCCATCTCTTGCAAGCAATTGAGTTGAAGCGTGGATACTCGTCCATGGGTGTCCTTTATGTAATAGTTTTAATTTTTATAATAATGTCTTGGGTCATTTTGTTACGTTTTTCGTTAAATATAAATTACATATGTAACTTAAAACATTTCGTTGTTATAATTAATGTGCACTTATCAGTTCCATAATGCACAGTCTTGATATTTACAGTTCTATGTTTGGTATGCACTCCTGGACCAATAACTATAAGTGCCTGTATATAAGTTTGTGTGCCTATCAGCAGTGTTTTGTCAAATTGACATGCCTTTTCTTGTCTGACAGTGATCATGTTCTTGATATCCTGGTCGTTCACTGTTGTGTCTCTGGCCCTAGCAAGCCTCATATATTATTATGTGAGCCTTAAAGGTAAAGCCGGGGACTGGGGCGATGGTTTCAAAAGTGCATACTTTCAGTTAGCACTTAGAAGTCTTCGATCTTTAGGAGGTCAGTATGCTTATTTTATAGAAGCATGATTACTTCATTGGCTTTGAATTTATTCCAAGTCTTCTAGAGCACTTGTCTTTTTACCACTTTTCACCCCATGTTACATATATACTATAAGATCAAGTTTTGTTTTCTCTTTATCAATCTCATCTTGCAAATATGTTGCCATATGAGTTCTAGTTTTTTAAAACACTAGCTTGCTTTGACTTTGACAGATGTTTATTGTTGTTGGTTCTTATTTCGACTTTAACTTTACACTGCTGTCTGTATTCTTTCTAATTGTGTTCCAGCAAGCCAAGTACACCCAAAGAACTGGTACCCTATTCCTTTAATTTTCTGCCGCCCATGGGGGAAACTACCAGAAAATGTACCCTGCCATCCAAAGCTTGCCGACTTTGCCAATTGCATGAAGAAGAAGGGCAGGGGAATGTCCATCTTTGCCTCTATCCTTGATGGTGATTATCATGAATGTGCAGAAGATGCAAAGATTGCTTGCAAGCAACTTAGTACCTATATTGAGTACAAACGTTGTGAAGGTGTTGCTGAGATAATTGTAGCTCCCAATATGTCTGAAGGATTTCGTGGAATTGTACAAACCATGGGGCTTGGGAACCTCAAGCCCAATATTGTGGTAATGAGATATCCAGAAATATGGCGTCGTGAAAACTTGATAGAAATTCCAGCCACTTTCGTGGGAATAATCAATGACTGCATTGTGGCAAATAAGGCAGTCGTTATTGTTAAGGGTCTAGATGAATGGCCAAACGAGTATCAGAGGCAGTATGGGACGATTGATTTATATTGGATTGTGAGAGATGGTGGTCTCATGCTTCTCCTCTCCCAGCTCCTCCTTACAAAAGAGAGTTTTGAGAGCTGTAAGATACGGGTGTTCTGCATTGCTGAAGAAGATTCTGATGCAGAGGAGCTCAAAGCTGATGTTAAGAAATTTCTTTATGATCTTAGGATGCAAGCAGAAGTCATTGTTATATCAATGAAATCATGGGATACTAAAGCAGATGCTGAAGCAAAGCAGGACGAATCGGTTGAGGCATTTGCAGCTGCTCAGCGCAGGAATGCCAGTTACTTGAAAGATATGAAAGACAAAGCAGAGAAAAACGGGACAGAGCTAATGGCCGATGGGAAGCCTGTAGTAGTCCATGAGCAACAGGTTGAAAAATTCCTTTACACCACTCTTAAGTTGAACTCAACAATTCTAAGATATTCAAGAATGGCTACAGTTGTGCTTGTAAGTCTACCGCCACCTCCTGTTAACCATCCTGCATATTTCTACATGGAATACATGGATCTATTAGTTGAAAATGTTCCTAGGCTTTTGATAGTCAGAGGATACCGTAGAGATGTTGTCACTCTCTTTACCTAGGTTACAAAATACTCTTGTTCTTTGTAATTTTCTCTTACATTTTTGTTTATATAACTTTTTAGTTCAAAGGAAGGCTCATTCTTTTCTTGATTTTACCACAAATAGTCATGGATGGAGAAAAAAAATGAATTTTATATATAGAAAGGTCATTTTTCTGGCTTTACATATGAATTGTGCTCAGCTTTTAAAAAAAATTTAGCTATTGTTTTTGCAATATTTTGGTATGTCAGCTACCGGAGCTGTAAGACCAGTGGGATATCTTAGATTTTAATAATTTGATAGCAGTCGGTTGAGTTGTTTTTCGTTAATTCACTGATAATTGTGATATAAGACTGATTGTTGGACAGGCCTTTTATGCTATGCCGAGGGTTTAATCTATTTGAAGCTAATTTTTAAATATGGATGAGATTTATGCAAAGTGAACCTGTAAGTCGTGTCTATAGGACGACTTGTAATCTCAGAGATTTAGCTCAAGTACTGATTTGCCATCTCAGTGAACGAGGTGAGTTTAAACAACTATATCTGTGTTAAATCAAGTTACACGGGATGCATAGATTTATCAGTTTGCTTTTCCCAATTTCATCCTACACCACATTTCTTCACTCAAGATTGTTATTGTCATTTAGCGATTCAAATTCTTTACTTCCAATATTCACGGAAGCTAATTTAAGCAATTATTATGAAGCTTACTGCAAACTCACCGCAACCTCTACAGGACTTTTCTCCGCATGCATGCATGCATATTTTCACATGACTAATTTAGAGTTACACGGAAGAATAATAAGACCAAAGCTACTTAACAAGAGCTTGCTTGATTGCCATAGTTTATAATCATGAAATTTAAAATTAACATAACATTATTACGTAATCTGTTCATCAACATCTGTATTGTGCACGATGTCAAAAATAAAAATAACAAAATATAAAATTAGAGCTATACATCTGTCAAGTCAAGTAAACTATCTCGGGACTATAGATGTGAGAGGTTGATCCTTGCCGGTTGAAGAATCCGAATTAAGAGGCATTCTCTCTGCAAAAAACTCTGGTTGTTTAGGCTCACGAAGTGTGATTCACTGCATAGCATTAGCATTTAGCACCACTGTTGGCATGCTTGGCCTGTCTTCTGGATGTGGTTGCACACACAATGATCCAGTTTGTATGACACCAAGAGCTTCCGAAGGACTGCAGTTTTCAACAATGTCCTCACCAACAAGTTCCAAAAAATTGCCATCTTTGTAAACTTTCCATGCCAGTGTTAGATTATATGTTAAAAATTCTTGGGAGAACCGCACTTTTGCACCTCTTAAATTTGGCTTAAACTCAATTTCGTATACCTAGCTTCAAAAATTGCAGTTCGCATCCCCCTATTTTGAAATCCGATTCAATATGCACCTTTTTGCTTAATTATTTAGCCCGAATTGTTATCTTCTACAATATATCTTATCTTTTGTCTTTAAGAATAGATCAAATATGTTGTTGAAGAAAATGAATTTGGGCTAAAAACTTGATAAAATTTGACAAAAATGGTGTAATTTGAATCATGTTTCAAACAAGGGGATGCAAATTATAATATCTGAAAATAAGTATATAAAATTGATTTTTGGCCAATTTAACGGGTGTAAAATGCAATTTTCTCAAAATTCTTCGATGATGAATCGCGAATCGTTAGCTTGTCGGGGCTTACATAACCAAGAAGCTTAAGGCTAGGATCTGATTGATAGAATCCTTTCATTTTTCATACCGTTTAGTATCTCTAAAACTGTTACACCGAAACTATAGATATCAGACTTCACTAAAAACATTCCATCAAGTGCATACTAGGTGATATGTAACCACCGCAAGAATTGACACTATTGTTGTATTTTTTTCCCTTTCACTTTCACCAAAACTTCTAATCATTTCCAAAGTCTGATATTTCTGGATAGATCTCAACATCCAACAAAATGTTGCTCGACTTGAGATCTCGATGAATGAATCTTTGTCAAGAGTCCGGTGGAGATAGACGATCCCTTTAGTAATCCCTAAAACAACATCGTAGCGCTGTTGCCAATTTAATAGCTTGCTTAGTCTTTTGTCTACCCAATATGGGCAACTATGTACTATCATGCTGCACAACTGATCTTGAAGGTAACGGGATTGCAATGGTGTAGGAATGTAGAAAGAAATTTTTAAAAGATTTGTATTTTATAAAAAAGAGATTTTAGAGTTATTTGCATTTTGCATCCAGTGGTTCGGACGAAATGCACTTTTTAACCCAAACATTTTATAACTGCATTACGCATCCCATAACTATTTGTGGCGGCAGAATTTACATCCCTTTGACAGCCTTCCGTTAAAAGTACTCCGTTAAAAGTACTCCGTTAACGTTAAAAAGGACGGGGCTTTTATGTCCAATAGCATAAAATAATTTTTAACTCTCTAAAACATAAAACAAACAGATTATGAATTGTCTATTTCTCTAAAACCCTATTTTCTAAATTAGCGAATCGATGAGAGGCCGATTAAGGGTGGTTATTGACGGTGATCGAGGATCCCAAAAGCCAGGCAATGCAGCCCCAAACCCAGACGACGCAACCCAAAACCCAGGCGAATCAGTCGAAGGATTGAAGATTGTGGATTTTGGTCTACCCACTGGCAACGAGTTTCCTAAATATGATGGTAATCATCTTTGCCTTCTATTTGTTGAATTGAGTAGCAAATTAAGGGTTTCATGTGTATTTTTGGATAATGGATTTTTGTTACTTGTTTATGGTTGAAGCATGCAGATATATAAAGTATAAAGTAGTGTAATTTATGTATGTGGTCCCCAATATTTGTTTCATTACTTGATTAGTATATGTGATTAGTAATAGATATGCCTAATTTGATGTGAAACCCTAAATTTATGCAGATATGTCAGGTTTCTTTACAATTAAACTACATTTTGGTGGAAAATTCACTGAGAAATTCGATGGTTATTTAGGAGGAAAAATAGCTTATTTTGATATGTGTTCAACCATGAAATTGAACTTAGTTGAGATTGAAGCTATGCTTGGCCAAGTAGGGTGTAGTACTCAAACAGTGGATATTTGGTTGTTTCTAAATGAAAATGTAGTTATGTGTCCTGATAATATTGTTCCTCTTGAAACTGATAAAGACCTGGATTTGGTGATTGAAATGGTTGATTGTAATAATTGTAAGATGATCAGTTTGTACACAAGCTCCAATAGTCCTGAATATGACAATGAACCATGAGATTTTTCTTTTACGCAATTTGCCATAGATGAGAGGATTCGTAGAATTGAGGATATTAGAGTGGAAGTAGAAGGTGAGATGAATCAGATGATAGAAGAAGGTTCAGAAAATGAGTCAAAACAAGGATCAGATAAGAGCTTCCATGGTGACAGTTCTAACCTGGACTCTAGTGAGAGTGAGTGTCCTGTTCCTAAGAAAAAAGTGAGGAGAATTCCCCCTCCTAATCCTCCATACAGGGCTAGGAAGAGAGGTAGGTACTCAATGCTTAGGGGACTGTTTAAGAATACAGAGGATACTCCTGTGGTGATTGATGAAGATGATGATCATCCCACAAAATCCAAGTCTGCAAGAAAGAAAACAAATGTCCAAGCAAAAGAGAAGCCAAAGAATACTGATGAAAAGGGTAAAGTCAAGTATGATGAAGAGTGTGTTGAAGCAGAGGTGCATACTGATGAACCTGCAAAAGCGCAACATGATGAAGCTAAAAACTTTCATACTCCTAAAACAATTATAAATGACAGACAAAATGCAGTTGAAGAAGACAATGAATCATGTGATTCTTATGATAGTCATAGTTCAGAGAGTGAATATGACATCAATGAAGAGAGAATGTCAATATCTTCATGTGACGAAGTAGAATTGAAGTATCCTGAATTCAATGAACATACTGATATTGGGGATCCCCAATTTCAGTTGGGCATGTTGTTCAGCAGTGGTAAGGTGTTTAGAGCAAGGAGGAAGGACACAACTTAAGATCTTGCCCAGCAAAGGTATGCACAACTAATAGAACTAGTAATTATGTCATCATGTTTATCATATCATCATTATTTACTTATTTTTACAGAAACATGACATTGAAGTGAAGAGGAAAAAAGATCTTGAAAAGAACCCTGAAAAACTAGAAAATTTGTTGGCACAAATACAACAATCTCAAGATGAAAGTCATGCTAGGAAAGCTAAAAAGACTAACTCTCAACAGATTCACACTCAAAATGCTAGGACCATTGCTGCTCAAACTGCCACATCCAATGCACAGAGGTCCTCTCCAAGGACCAAACAATTGGCAGGAATAAAAGGTAGGTCTAGCCCTTTGAAGAATGCTAAAAAATGTAACAGCCATGGAGGAATTGTAAAGCCTTTCAAGGCACCTGTCCAGACCTCAACAGGGGTGGAATCATTTGAAAGAAATGGGGAGAGTTACACTACATTAAGGCAACTGCAGGATGCACTCAGCAAGAAGAAGAAAAAGAAGGTCATGGACAAGGGTCCCCAAGTATAGCTATTTTACGTAATCGTGCGGTAGAAAATGTACTTTGATATTTTCAGCTTTTGTGCTCTTTTGGGGTATTTCCATATATCTGTGGAATTAATTATCTTGCTCAAAGTGTTAGTAACTTATGGTATATGGTATGTATTTGGGATGTTAAGTTTGATCAACTATCTAGCTATCAGGCCTTTTCCTTAAATTGTGTTGGTTGGTTTGCATTTATTTTTTCTTGCTCATTTCTATCTGTTTTCATTAAATTCCATCCGTAAATTTCAACCATTTTTAATTAAACAACAAACTTACATCAATAAACAAGAAACAATTTACCAAATACAATTAAGACTACAACTTATTCGAATAATAAAGCATACATTACAATTTACAATATTCACATCTCCTCTGCTTCTTCTATCTTGCAGAAGCTATACACTAAAATAGCAATCCATGTCACGATTAGTAAGGTCAGTGCTGTAAAGCCACCACTTTTTGCTCCATTCGCTACTTCGAAGCATAGTCTGCAACCTTCGGCCTCACTTGAACATAAGCCAACAACGGTACTTTCCCCAACTTTTTGCTCAGCTTCAAGCTTGTTAATCCTTCGAATAAGACCCGGAATTATAACTCGTGCTCGCTCACACAATAGATTATCCAGTCACCTAAAGAAACTACATCGATTACAAGAGAAAAAATGACGCCCGACATTTGAAGTTGTCCACGCCGTTTTTGGCACCACCCAATTACCGCAATAACACCTCTCAGCCATACAATTATTCTTTAGCACAAAAAAACTGATTTGAGGTGATTTCTCAATTTTAATGGAGAATACATGACATATATGTATATATCTAACAGATAATGGAAGAAGATGACCGTTAGAGACGTTTTTTACTATAATTCCATTTTTGCCCCTACTAAAATTAACGTTAACGGAGTAAATGGACGAAAAGGGTATGAGTTCTGGCGCCACAAATAGTAAAGGGATGCGTACTGCATTTATAAAATGTTTGGGTTAAAAAGTGCATTTCATCCGAACCACTGGGATGCAAAATGCAAATAACTCTATAAAAAATGATGGAATCTAAACTTTTGTTGGGCATGTGCATATAAATTAACAACATTTTTCCTTTCTGGAATGCAGCATCATAGAAGCCTTACAAGGTTCCGGTGCTGAAGTTTGACTATGCATAAAACATCATTCTTGAACTCATCTAATCCTTGTTTAGATATTTTCGAGAGCCTCTTTACTGCTATTTCTTGTCCATCGTTCAAGGTTCCCTGAGAACCATAGTCATAAGAGTTTCAAATTCTGCTCCTAAAGTATACAAGATATGTCCAAAATTTGGTACAAATATTATTCGGGTTAAAAATGGGTTATATTATGCCATATTTTGACATATCTTAATTATCTCCAAATTTTTAATATTATTAATTATTAATTCTGACTAATAATTATTATTTAATACTCAAATCTTATCTTCTCCCTGAAATAAGGAAATAATCAATCAGAATGAATAAATTACGAAAAATATCTCGAAACGATATCTTTCAAATTAGAAAGATATAACAACGCCAAGATTAAATCATATAAAATCAGTAATCAAGCATATTAACGAAACTTATCCCTAAAGTCTCTTAAAGATAAACCCAAATTTCACAGAACTGCGTAGGTTTGATCTAATATAAATTGGTACACAGGCATCTTGGCAAAGGGATCTGATACAACGAGACAAATCGAGACACCTCCCAAGTCCAGCCACCCTATTTTTTATAAACCCTAATCCCCGAAAAATAGCCACATTCGTACACAAATCAATCTATTATAGGATGGCAAAATAATCCGATCTGACGGATACCCGATTCGAAACCTGAAATTTTGGATTCACCGAACCCGATTTTTTGGATTTGGATTTGGATATGGATTTAATTTTTAAACCCGAAATTTTTTGGATTTGGATATGGATATTAGGTATACCGATTATATATTAGAATTTTATATATTACACATTATAATATATATATATTATGTAATATACATTATACGTATTATTATATAATTTTTAGAACATATATTTTTATATTTATGTTAAAAATTAATTAATTATAAAGTTTAATGAAATATAATTATTCAATCAATTAAATGGGTGATAAGGTTTATAAGTTTAACAAAATATATTTTAGTAATAAATTAAAAAAAATGGGTATCAATTGAGTTAATTTTTTAAATATTAGCTATACATATAATAACACAATTAATTATGTGGTGGAGTGGTTGAAGATGACACGTTAAAATTTTTTCTCTTCAAGTCGCGTGTTCGATCCCAAGCACTTGCAATATCAATAATTATACAAATTTTCAGATTTCGGGTTCGGATTTCGGGTTCGGGTTCGGGTTCGGGCATGAATATCCAATTCAAAAATATTTCGGGTTTCTGGTATACCCGAATCCGATCCGAAATCCGATGGATCGGATTCAGGTATTCATTTTCGGGTATTTTTCGGGTTCAGATCGGGTTTGGGTATAGATAAAATTTTCGGGTTTGGATATGGATTCTGCAATATCCGACCCGATCCGACCCGATTGTCATCCCTAAGAGCACGGCCGCCGGGCCAATATTGGGTAAAAAAAGGTGCAGCCGGCAGAGTTACAAGCAAACTTTTCGGAATCGCGCTTGAGGTACAATCTTTAAAAAATATATGAAGCAGACCCGCGTCAATTGAAGGGCTCAACAAGAAACACGAGGATATAAAAAGTTAAAGGAAGTAAATGGAACAAGGACAAGCAGCGGTGATTGAAGCAACCAGAGAAAGAAAAAAAATATTAAAAAAAATTAAAAATTAAAAATTAAAAATAAAAAAGAAAAAGTGAAGCATACGATTCTATCCCTGTACGTAACGAAAGTTCAAGATCAATACATTGATATGATGGAAGTGGTGATCACGCGCTGTCAAAGAATAAAAAGGTGAACAAAAGCAAGACCAGAAAAAAAAGAAGAAGAAAAACACGGACTTGCGCGCATGGACGCAACAGAGCAACCGATAATTGACTCCGTAATTCAATCCGACCCGGCTTAAAAAAAAGATAAGTTTCCGAATTATTTTTTAAATTTTCTGCAAAATTATATAAATTATTTATTCATATCATACACGCATAGGTCTTATGTTTTCAAATATTTTTTATAGAAAATATTTAAACTGTGGGAGTAAATATATTATTGTGCTTTTAAAATTATAGCGTGATTCTGATATTAGATGACACATATATCCTCCGATTTTGTGTTGTTACGAAATTCCTCCAACAATATTTGGCGCTAGAAAAAGGGGTTTATTATCCGATGGAGGATGGATGATTTAATTTGATGGGGATCTTGGGCTTTATCAATAAAGGGGCGTGGCAGTTGGAAAAACAACAGGGTGAAACAAATTTTTTTGGCACATCTATAAATATCTTATACGGCTGTGCAACGGCATACAATCCGGAGTCCAGGCGGTATCATACGAGATATTTATTTTGAAGATTTGTGAATAATTTAGAAGATCGTACGAGATGCATTTTTCTAAAAAAATATATATTATTTATGCGAGATGCATAATTTTAAAAAAATATGTTTTACGAAAAAATATTATTTTAGAAAAATAAATATCGCGACATTTATTAAATACTATATTTATTCTTGCGTTTGGATTGCGCTCAAAATATTTTTCATGTAACATCGTGATAATACATATATGTCAAAAATATTTCAAACTTACGAGCTGAAATTGTCAAGTAGAGTAGGCTGAACAAACTATAAGCCCCACGATGCTACATACTTAAGTAAAGAAGTCAGCAACCCTGTGAATTATACAAGCCCCTACTCCCTCAGAAAAACAAGGGTAAAATTTATATTATTCAAAGGTTCCCGAAAGGGGAGTCAAAGTTACTCTACTTTATTGAAGGCCCCATCAACCAAATTGGGGGCTCGAACGAAGATATATCCTTATGAGGAGTCAACGACACTTGAAAAGTGTCTACGCCAATTCAGGCTATATACAAAATGCCAAGGTCCTAACTTGAAAATAAAGACCCTAATGGATTTCAAAAACATATTACTTATACTCGCATTTTTGAAACCTTGGCAAAAATATATCCTATATTGGTTCTCGCATGATATCATATTCTCACCTGCATATATTATTTTCAATTTTTCTCAGTGACTCAGGAAATCTGGAAGCTCGAAGAATTTTAGTTCTCCACTGCAGCAAGCTACATTGAAGAACTGGGGGCTAGTTGTTATGCCACATTTTGGCATATCTTAATTATCTCCAAATTTCTAATATTATTAATTATTAATTCTGATTAATAATTATCATTTAATACTCAAATTTTATCCTCTCCCTGAAATGAGGAAAAAATCAATCAGAATGAATAAATTACGAAAAATATCTCGAAACGATATCTTTCAAATCAGAAAGATATGACAACGCCAAGATTAAATCATATAAAATCGGTAATCAAGCATATTAACGAAATTTATCCCTAAAGTCTCTAAGGGATAAGCCCAAATTTCACCGAACTGCGTAGACTTGATCCAATATAAAATTGGTACGCACGCATCTTGGCAAAGGGATCCGATACAACGAGACAAATCGAGACACCTCCCAAGTCCAGTCACCCTATTTTTTATAAACCCTAATCCCCAAAAATAGCCACATTCATACACAAATCAATCTATTATTCCAGCAACCCTTCGATTTCGTGTTGTTACGAAATTCCTCCAACAACAGGTTAATTGGATGAACTCAAAACAAGTAAAAGCTAGCCCTTTTTGCTTGCTAAAAAGGAAAAGACGCGTCTTCCGTGATTTGCGGATTGGGGCAACCCTAAATCTTAGGGCGCACCTTTTACGCCTTAATACGGGGGAAGCCTTAACTTTCCTAGAAGTTAGGGCGCTCTCAGATAGCAGTAAAAGAGAATTTTGGTAGATGATACATGGCAATACCAATACGTAGAAATGTTAAGGCGCACCCTAATGATCAATTTGTTTGGATGCTTCAAGAAGGAAACAAATGATTATTACTAACATATTTTCTGTAGGTACTCTATTGAAGAACTATCCTGTAATGCAACCACATGAAAGCGGTGTCCGAGGTCAGAGATCTCTAGGAATATACCTGAACGGAAGGCCTCCTCTTGTGGTCAATGAGTGTCCTCATTAGAGATGTGTGGTAAACTCTGGTGTTTGATTTGCGAGCTCTGTCTCTGTAGTAAATTGGTGTCCTCGTTGGGAGATTTTGGAGTATCCTGCACTTTGCACCTAAAAGTTTGGGATCACTTGTCCTGTAATCTGGTAGGGGCTCCTTATTCGGGGGATAAGGATGCGTCCAATATTTGGGGTAACCATGGCTATATCTGCGTCCACGAATTAGAGAAACAGCTGGTAGCGGGGGGTTATCCTCGGCCGGGGAGATACCTTATCCGCGAAGTTTCAAATCCGCGGACGAGTGTTGGGCCTTTGTGGTTAGACCTCATCATCGAAAATTCCTAAAACTAGTAGAAGACGGTTTCCAGTAGGTTTTCTACGGGGCTTTAGAATGATAAATCTAAGCCCATTAGGTTTCTTGTTCCCTAAGAATTACGTTGGCTTGATTCCCTATAAATAGGGATACATGGGCAAAATGTAAGGTGTCGGAAGTTGAGAGCGCAAAGGAGCCACCACAAATCCTAAACAACCTCAGTCACCATTAAATACAACCACAACACATTGTTTAATTTTTCAGCGAAGAACCACCGTCGTAAATCTTGTTTCCGGGTACGAACCTCAAATTTTGTTACTACTAAATTCCTCCGTCAACAAATTGGCGCTAGAAGGAGGGGCCAATATGTCTCACTATCATGATGAAAGTTATTACGATGAAGGAAGTTCTAAAAAAAGCTATGGACATGGCTATGGCCGCCATGAACATATGTTCCGACTGCGGTGGATCGCCTTACTCCGGATGTTGGGGGCCAACCACTAGTCCTGATCAGCAACGTTGATATGTTGGAACAGTTGTATCGCATGGGTGATGCCCTGAATGGCTTCAATTCAAGGCTGAATACGGTGAAGCGGTGCAAGATAAGGAGTGGCCGCCGCCATACGCTGTGCTCATGCACTTGAGAAAGCTGCGATAGTTGAAGGAGGCGCTCCGGTGGTTAAGAAATTAATCTTTAATTAAAAAATTGATAGTAAATTTTTGACTTAAATATATTGGGCAAATTCATGGGTTGAAAGAGGAATTTATCGTTTTGGTTAAGAAATTAAATTATCGTATTTCTACTTAATAGTTTTTATTTAAAACAACAAATTTTTGATCTGTTTTCCGAATATGACCCCAAACAAGTTTCGAATGGTCTAATTAGACTTTAATTAGACCATAAATTTTAAATGTCGGGATGTCGAGATAATATTACCTGCGGGACAATCAAAATTTGACACAATATATTCTCTAGATCACCTTCATTTCTATTTAACCTCATGTAATGAACCTGAGATCTCGGGTTCCTCTTTCTCTTACTAAAAATACTAAACAACCATACTTCAACCTCCAATATCCCTCCCGATCAAAACTCATTTTGTGGATATATCTAAAGCACACATTCTTAGTTTATTCTAATATCTAGGTTTCATGAACCAAAGCAAATTGCTAAAATCAAATACACAGCTTATTAAATTTATAGATAGTATTTTATCGTTTTGGTAATTTATTCCCACTATTTTGATGATTATTTTAGTTCGATTTTCGTATATGGTCGGGGAATGACCCTAAATATAGCATATTTTAAACTTATAAACTATTTTATCAGCATTTATGTGTGTCATATGTATATTCCAAGCTATTTTTAATGTTCTAACAAGCCAAACAATAATGATTATTAAAGTCATGCAGGAAAAATGTTCTTTCAAGTCATTTTTTCAGATTGATTTGTCCAGTCGTTCTACTCCTCCTGCATTTCTAATTAAGCCTTGAAAAGAACATAGTTTTGCCATTTTGTATAACTTCGAAAAAACAGCTTATCCTATATCAAAAAATTGATTGTGTAATTACTTGGAAAAAATATAGAGAGGATATAATGTAAATGGCTTCCCCCTTTTTTGTACAGAACTTGCCAAGTTAAACTTGCACATTTTGCATACTATCTAGGATTAAGAACTGTTATAGACAATTCATTAGATGTTGATGATCCCTGCATACTTGATGAAGTATCAGAGTCTTGCATTCTCCTCTCATGAAAAACACCAGGCTGCTGTGTTGGCTGCGGCACCTCACTGTCATTTCCCAGCATTGACACAACAAATCTCATATTCGGTCTGTCTTTTGGATATGGTTGCACACATAATAACCCTATTTGTACAGCTCTCAAAACTTCTGATTTATTGCATGATTCCTTGAATGCTTCATCAACTAGGTCCAGAATGTTGCCTTCTTTGTACACTTTCCATGCCTAACAAATGTTAAATTAGTCATTCATTATATTTAGACCATGATAAGTTAAATTTGGATGCATATTGAGTTGTGCATGCTTACTTGGCCAAGAAGATTGAGATTGTTATCTGTGTTGAAGAAGCCTCTGATTTTGTTTCCACTTACTATTTCTAGCACTACAACACCGAAGCTATAAGCATCTGATTTAACAGAGAAAAATCCATCAATCGCGTACTCAGGTGACATGTAACCACTGCAGGGCAACATAATAAGAGAAATCATGTAAGATTTAGAGTTCTGGGGAGGAATAGGCTTCACATGTTATAGATTCTTACTATGTTCCAACTACTTTCACTGTATTTACTCCGGTTTCATTTCCTCCAAAGGTTCTTGCCAAGCCAAAATCTGAAATTTTTGGACTCATTTCATGATCAAGTAACACATTGCTGGTTTTGAGATCTCTATGTATTATTCTTAGCCTAGAGTCTTGGTGAAGATATAAAAGACCCTTAGCAATGCCTTTTATAATGTTGTAGCGCTTGGGCCAATCAAGTACCTTGCTCAAGTCTTTGTCTGTTCAAAATGTCAGCCAAATTAGCCCATTCCACTACCCATCTATCAGTATGCTAGATATATAAAAACATTTTGAGGTAATGCTTACCGAAAATGAATGTGTCTAAACTCTTGTTGGGCATGTATTCGTATATTAACATCATCTCATCGTGCTCAATGCAGCATCCTAGAAGTCTCACAAGATTCCGGTGTTGAAGTTTAGCAATACATGAAACTTCGTTCTTGAACTCATCTAGCCCTTGTCTGGATGTCTTTGAAAGTCTTTTGACTGCTATTTCTTGTCCTTGGCCTAAAATTCCCTGATGAAAGATCATCAAGATAGTTTCATATATTTAAAGTGTACAATTGACGGATGAGTGTGCCTTTCTTTCAAAAATTTCAGTACTTTATTCTGAATTGCAGTCTGTATTTGCTCTGTGCAGTAGCTTATATCATGATAACTATTTTGTTGCAGACAATGTAATAGTTCACAAGATTATGTGTAGCTCTTGTTGACCCAAAAAATTAATATTACCTTGTAGACAGGCCCAAAACCTCCCTCACCAAGCTTATTGTTCAATGAAAAGTTGTTTGTAGCATTAGCAATAGTTTGGAAATCAAACAATGGTAAATCCAGATTTTTGCTCTCATTGTCATTTCGGGTATCAGTTTGTGGATTCAATGCTAACCGTCCTGCACATTGAGAAGTGTAAACCATATAATGCACAATCCAAAAGTAGGGGATATGTACTTGGAGAATCATAATTGGTATAATACCTCGCTGCCTCCTCATCCTTCTACGAATCTTCCTCCTTGTAAAGAGGAAAATCACAATTAGTGTTATTACCACTGCCACCGCTACCAACACAGCAATGATTATAACAATGCTACTTCCTCCCTTCTTTTTTGCCGAACCCTTGTTTGCCTCTGTGCAGCCAAAATAATCGGAAACATGAACAAGATATAACCAAACTAGACACATAATTTTGAAAAACATGGATGTAGTTACCTGTGTTTGATGCAGAAGTTCTTACGTAGAACTTGAGTCCAGTATCCTTAAAATCTCTTATATCAAGAAGTTCATTAAACCATAACAAGCAGCCAGTCCCCCCTTGTCTAATATCCATATTTGAGTAAGCTTTACAAGAGCAGTTTTTTAGGCACTCCTTTTTACAATCAGCAAGCCCCATAGTTTTGTTAAACCAAGAGGTCCTAGTGTCTGGCAATTTCATAGCTGAATATTCAACAAATATATCTGACCCATTTTCACAATCAAATTTTGTTTGTAGAATACATCCATCAGACCAGTTTGATGATCTCCATCTTTCTGGAGATTTTGGAACATATCCACCTAAACATCCACAAGCTGCCTCATTTCTTGATTTCGTATTGTTACAATTACCATAAGCCCCGCACACTGCATACTGATCACAAGCATCCCTCTGAACACTTAAATAATCCTCCCATTTTTTGCTTTGATCATCCCATGAGAGAACTTGTATTGATCCATCTGAAAGCAACACAAACCTCTCTACTGGATTAGAATTACCAGTAATCCCAAAACTCGAATAGATTTCTTTGTCATTACGAACAAGTGACAACTGAAAATCCAATTCCTGTCTTGAAAATGTAACACCACTAAACTGAATACCGTCCCATGGTCCAAATCTGAATTGTACTACTGAATTTTTCAACACAAGCATTTGAGGGTAACCATTTCTACTGACCCTTTGTGTATAATCACCTATAGAAGGATCATCATCAGTCTTCCATGATTCTAAAGATCTTTCGAGGCCTTTGTCGAAGTCCCATCCAATCTTCATACCTTGTAAAAGATTATCTGTAGGAAAATCGAAACTTTGCCAAATAAAACCTTGGCCATTACTAGTGTCATTTCCACTTCTGATAACCAAATTTCCTGAATCTAACAGCTGCACAATCACAGAACCAGCATTACTATCCGATGTCGAATTCGTTGACCAAATTATATTAGCACCATCAGAAAGTTGTAAACTTGCTTTACTAATTCTCAACACTCCTGAATTAGTACCAAGAATTGGAGTCTGTCTATTAGCAATCCATATAACAGTCCTGATTGATATTTTCTTGTACCATATCCCCACGTATCGATTCGAAGACCTCCCGGGGCTGAAAAATCCCAGCTCAAAAACACCACCAGAAGATTCAATGGTGCTTTTTCCATCATCAACAATGGTTTGATTTCCATTTAATGTGTCTGCTGCATTTGTTAAAGAAATAAAGGTGATGAAGAAAATGAAGGCAATAAAAAAGAAAAAGATGCTGCTAGTGCAGCTGATCATTACTATTAATTTGCTCTCCTTTTTCTTAATCTTTCATCAATCAATGTATAAAATATGTGAACATATGATGCAGCTAGAATGTACAGAAAGAAGACAAAAGATGCATGCAAGTTGTATAAGATGTATCATGTGTACAATGTATAGAAAAAGTGGCCGCCTCAGTAGACTTGTGTTGAATGTTTTGTGATAGTCCACTCCACTACATTCTTAAACATTATGGTTGGTAAACTGACCTGCTGGTGCGTTTATTAGTTGTGCCAAATGGGTCTCCCCGCGTATTATCTGTGTCTCTTTCCCGTTCCACTAAACCATTGACGGAACCTATTTCTCTTCCTTTTTCTTCTGAATTTTTAAAATAATGAAAAATAATTACAAAATATTTAAAATAATTTCACTTTCTATAATAATGATATTGTGGAGAATTTAAAAATAACAAGAATAAGTGGTGATTAATGTAAATATGTTATATCTTCACTTCAAAAATAGGATAAAATTATTTTACTTTCTTATCTCTTATTTAAAAAAATTCGAGAGTATTTTTAAAAATCCGAGAGCAGGATCTTAGTATTTTATTGTTGAGATGGTCAACCAAAAAATAACGGAATTCTGCGAGACAAAATCATGAAATAGCCAGCAGAGCAGTGAGCCCCCGCCATATTTATAAGAGATAAAATTAAGTATTACTCGATTGAATGAATGATTAAATAATACAGAATACTTTTATCAATTTGTGAATATCAATTATTTTGGGTTGATTAAAATTCAAACCTATATCACACTGTCATGCCGCTGACAATTAAGTATAAAAACATAGATATCAAGATCTTGATCATAAAGAAAATTAAAAAAGGAAATTACACCTATTTTTAAACTTACAATTTGGAAACTCCATCTCCAGTAACATATGAAGGCATCAGCAGAACACACTAATATACTTGAAAAATTGTAATAATGCAATGAAAATTGACTACCTAGGATCTAACACTGTAATAGATAGATCATTGATTGTTAAACTTGATTCACTGTTGTAAAATGGATACTCTGAACGTTGTTGCACTCTGTTATCAGTGAAAAAACCAGGTTGTTTTGGCTTAGGAAGCTCATTTTCACTGTCCAGCATCGACACAACGTATGTCATGTTTGGTCTGTCTTGTGGATATGGTTGAACGCATAATAATCCAATTTGAATTGCTCGCAAAACTTCTGATGAATTGCATGACCCCATTATTGCTTCGTCGATAAGGTCTGTGAATTTTCCCTCATCAAAAAGTTTCCAAGCATGACCGAGAAGGTTAAGGTTGTCCTTTGAATTATAGAATTGTCTGATCTTTTTTCCACTTACTATCTCTAGGAGCAGCACGCCAAAACTGTACGAATCAGATTTAATTGAGAATAGTCCTTCGATAGCATACTCCGGGGCCATGTAACCACTGTCAAAGTTAATTGTAAAATGATTTAGTATCTAGAGAAATATGGGAATTAGTACCAAATTTTAGAATATAATCAACATTTCTTACTATGTTCCAACTACTCGAACTGTGTTCACTGCACTTTCATTATCTGCAAAACTTCTTGCTAAGCCAAAATCTGAAATTTTAGGATTCATCTCATGATCAAGTAAAACGTTGCCAGCTTTGAGATCTCTATGAATGATTCTCAGTCTCGAGTCTTGGTGAAGATACAGTAGTCCTTTGGCAATGCCGTTAATAATATTGTAGCGCTTTGGCCAATCCAGTGACATGCTTAGCTCTTTGTCTGTCCAATACACCAATATATTCAAATGTCAGGGATATCATTTTGTTTGATAGTAGAACAAAATGAAATTTGTTAAAATGCTAAGCTCTTTCAAAGTAATTTATTGTCTCTGCGGGTTATTTACAAGACATGAACTATGAATATATTGTTGAGAACAATTATATCAACATGGTGAAAATAGTCTTACCAAAAATGAAGACATCTAAACTTTTGTTGGACATGTATTCGTAGATCAATAACATTTCTCCATTCTCAATGCTACATCCTAAGAGCCTCACAAGATTTCTGTGCTGTAGTTCGGCAATGCATTTCACTTCATTCTTAAACTCATCTAGTCCTTGTTTTGAAGTCTTGGAGAGCCTCTTTACAGCTATTTCCTGTCCATCGTCCAAAATCCCCTGGAGAGAAGCACACAGTAAAACTTTAATTACTGTGGCATGTCTCTTTAGGTATTTCAAAGTTACACGAAAAGATAAATGTGTGTCAATATATATATATATACCTTGTAGACAGGACCGAAACCACCCTCTCCAAGCTTATTGTTAAGGGAGAAGTTATTGGTGGCCTTGGCAATTTCTTCAAATTCAACCAATGGCAACTCCAAATCCTTACCCTCATTTTCATTTTCAGCATCATCACTAGGTTTCAGTGCGACTAATCCTGAAAATTCCACAGAGTTTTGTGGTAAACAACAAAAGTACATACATTACATCTAAACATCTTCTAATTTCTGCAATAACTCACTGTAAAATTACCTTTGCTCCTCAGCTTTCTCTTCCTGTATAGACATATCAGAATTACGCCTACAAGTGCTAGTAATCCTATTATCACAGGAATGACAATGGCAAGGATCTTCACTCCCCCCTTTTTACTCGAGCTCCCATCTACAGCTGTGCAACCAAAACAAAAACGACCATAATAAAATTTAAATTTATTTTATAAGAAAATAAATTTGTCTTACCAGATTTAGTAGCAGTCCTAACATAAAGAGGAAGGCCATTGTCTGCATAATTTCTCATATCAATGAGATCATCAAACCATAACATGCAGCCAGATCCACCTTGTCTAATATCCACATTTGAGTAAGCTGTACATGAACAATTTTTCCTGCACTCAGTCTCACAATCAGCAAGGCTCATGCTTCGATTGAACCATGAAGTCTGCGTATCAGGCAACTTAATATTTGGAATCTTCTGAAATCCGTCTCCACTGCCACAACTTAATTGAGCTGCATGAACACATCCGTCAGACCAATCTGCAACTTTCCATTTTTCCGGAGATCTAGGCACAAATCCTCCTAAACATTCACAAGCACTTTGTCCTGATTGAGCCCGAGTAATATCACAACTACCAAATGCCCCACAAAGTCCATAAGGGTCACATTCATCGTAAAGCACACTAATGTACTGACTGAACGTCCAATTTTTAAAATTGTCAAACCAAGTTAAAAGTTCAATATATCCATCAGGATTCAAATCAAACCTCACAGGCCTAGAATTATTGTTGACATCAAACTTGGAATATATTTCATCATCTGTGACAATAAGTTTCAAGTCAAAATTGAGATCCGGGATATCAAATGACAAGCCACTAAATTGAATACCATCCCATGGTCCAAATCTGAAACTTGTAGTAGAAGTAGAATCATCAGCCACTTTCATCTGTGGATATCCTTCAAGATACATTCTAAAACTGTAATTACCTGGTGAAGGATCATTAACACTTTTCCAGGACCTTAGATATCGTTCCAGCCCCGTACTTAAATCCCAACCAAGTTTCATGCCTGATAAAATATGATCAGTAGGATGATCAGCACTTTGCCACAGATAATTTTCAGGGTCAGTGTCATTTTCATACCTGATCACAAGGTTTGATGAATCCATTAGTTGTGCCACTACAGGATTATTCTTCGAGGATTTTGTCGAATTAGAAAACCACATTGTGATGTTTCTGCCATTCACAAGTTCCAAATTCCCATTGACATCAATCCTTAGCACTCCAAAAGTGTCAAGAATGGGAGTCTCTCTGTTAGCTACCCAAACCACAGTCCTGTTGGATACATTCTTGAACCATATGCCTAGATATCGATTCTTGGAGCTTCCTGGACTGAAGAATCCAAGCTCGAATTCGCCACCAGGTGATACAATACTGCTGTTGCCATCATCTCCAAGTGTTTGCTTCACATTCAAGATGTCAGCTGCAAGACCAGTGTCTATAAAAATCAAGAAAAATATCAAAATGAAGCACAATAAATTATTCATCCTCAAAAGTAATATTTTTATGTCATGCAGATTTTGAAATTTGAACTTATATATAGAGAACGTTGAATATGTACTACAAATACTTGTGTGACCATTACATTATTTTTTTAGGATCAGCCATCTTGAAAATAAAGAATCATATTTTCCTTGGTAAAAATTTTCCACACGCTGAAAGACCAGTGGGAAAGAGCCAACAGGGTCCACACTTTGTCTTTTTGCTCAACTTGGATGACAAAAATATTTTATATTATCAATTGGCACATGAGTGTGAAAAAATACCAGCATTGTAATGCAAATAAACTGTGGATGCATCCCCTGGGAAAAAAAAACCTGTGAATGCATCATGTGTATAAAAAGCACTTGGATTTTAGTTTACAAGTGGCAGGCCTCTTGAGCAACTTGTTAATATGTGGCAGTGGCTTGCAACTTGTTGGTATTTGGAATATCTTGCACTATTCCTCTTGAGCAAAATGAGATAAGCTTATAAAGTTTAGCATACGGTGCCGGACATGATACACCCTAGAAAAAAAGATAGAAAAATCAACTAACAACTTTTAGGACACTGCTTACAACTTGTTCCCAAAGTAAAGTAAAAGCAATTTCAATAAAGGTTGGTTGCTGATTTCCGTAAGAATTAACCGGGACACGTGCCCCCTGCTAAAAATGAGTTAAATATCTCTAGTAAAGCTGGTGTTGTAAAAATTCAGAATCGGGAGAGATCGGTCGAGCTACCGATTTAGTATTAATTAAAAATCGGGGTTTAATCGGAATAAAAATCGGATATATTATAATATTAAATTATATTTAATATATTATTATGATTATATTAGTTATTTATTAACAAATATATATTTATTATATTATAACTTCTATAATTATTTATTTTTAAATTAATATAGTATTTTAATTTTAATAAATAATTAAATACACTGCAATAAAGAAAAATTCGTAAAAATAAATCGGATTTCAAAGATCGAATCAGTCGAATATTTTGTAAGGGATTAATAAGAAATTTCTTAAAAAATCGGGAATTTTTAGAATACTGAGTAAAACTAGTAAATCTGTTACTATTTTAGTCATATTTTGTTTTAATTATAGTTATATGATCTTGGCACTAACGGTGTTAACGCCATATAACACGACATGATTTAACATATTTGTTAGCACTTCATTGTAGTTGTTAGGACGTGTTGAAATTGTTGAGATATCATTGGGGTGTCAAGTTAGATCATATGAATCGCCAATTTAGGGTATCAAAAATTGGAATCCCATAAAAAAGGTGGCAACTTAATTTGTAGCCACAATAATGAATAAATTATTATGAAAACATCATGTGTGGTTGCAATAAATGAATAAAATATTGTATTTCTAAAACATTTGTATTATACATTTGTTGGTAAATTTAGTGAATTTGGCATACAGGAGTGTTAATTATCGGAGTGTTTTGTAAAATAAAAAAATGTGGAAGAAAGTGATCATTAAAAATAATATTTTTGAGCGATTTATTTGGAATGTACCCATTAACATATGTTAAGTATTAAAATTTATAAATTTAACTTATTTTAATTAGTATAATTGTTTTTTATTAATAGTAATATAAGTCAACCATGTGGGATGCTCCCAATTTCAAGAATGCCAACCATCTGGCATGCTGCCGAGTACTCGTATATAGCTTTGTTGAAAATGTGATTCATTGGTTACGGTCGTATTACATCGTTTTCAGACCACAGCTATAGAAAAGCATTGGTAATGGTACCCACCCGTACTCCCCGTCTTGGTCTTGTTGAGCTTTCCTCGCAAATGCTTTCTCATTTATGTATAACTGTTTTTTTTTCTAAAGTCTCCGTATTCAATGTATTTTGTCCTTAACCTGTGTTGACTGTTGCGTGTGCATGAGAGCACATGTGACTTATTTTCATTCATTTATATAAATATATTTATACCTTATCAACTGCTCATGTATTACTTTTACATTGGTAACCCTGCCAACCACCTGTCTGAAATTAAAAATAATAGTATCATATTATTATTTACATAAAACTAAAATTCAGAATCCGTACAAAATACAAATTTAAATATAAAATATAAAATATTTTTAAAATATGTAGTTAAAAAAAATCGAAATTAAGTGTAACTCTAAAATTTTACCGTATAATTCTAATTATACATGCACCTAATTATTTTAAAGTAAACTGACGTTTGGATGTTAACAACAAATAAAAATTTAAGAAAAAAAAATTCACAGAGAGTACAAGTTAATTTTTGTCAGTTGAGATTTTATTATATAAAATTTTAAAAATAATTGTATAATTTTCTAGTGAGTATCAAGATTCGGGACCTGAACATGGTTTCACTTATTAGTATAGATAGTTGATACCCCTGCGAAACACGGGACCGATACTAAAAAATATCGAATTCATATTTGTAGAGAATTATTCATAATCCGTGCGAAACACAAATTAAAATTAATATATTAATATCAAATATTAAATTGGTACTTGCAAAAAATCGTTATGTAGTTAAAAGGAATCGAATCAGTTATGAAATTTTCCACTATAATTCTAGTTTCGTATTGTTTTACTTGATATAAAAAAATCTAACATATTAGTTTTATTTTTGTGAAACGAATTGTATCTCTATCTTATGAACCAAATATATGTTCTTTAGACAATTTAATATTAATTAATATAATTTGATAATTATCTTATAATTAGCCTTTTCAATATAGTTTAATTAATATTACTTAATTATCGATAAAAATTAATTTATAAATTAAAAGTAAATAGATGTTATTAAAATTAATTTAATATTACTAAATATAATCTAAATACATGCCATAAATTTGTCATTGTTAAAATATTTTTTTTTAATTTAAAGTATATAAACGTTGTGATGGACAGTAACAAATTCGATCACTAAATCAATAATTTTCGGTTTATAAGTTAATAAATGTTACTAAATTTATTTGCTATTACTGAATTATTTTTAAATTAATATAAAGTTTACAAAGAATAAAAGTCAATTTGTGTTAATAGTTTACTTTGTAGTTAGTAGTTTTTAAAAATAAAAGTAAGTATATGTTATTTTACTTAATTTAACGTAACTTAATTTTTTTTTAATATAATTTATAAATAAATAAAGTTTACAGGGAATATAAGTCAATTCGTGTTAGTAGTTTGTAGTTTTCTAAAATTAAAAATAAATATAAGTTATTTTACTTAATTTAACGTAACTTAATAAATTTTTAATATAATTTACAAATCGTTTAAAAGTATTTTTATTTTATAAATTAAAAAGACCATTGGATGAACACTAACTAAAAAGAAAATAAAATTTACAAAAAATTTCGAATTCGAGTTGTGCTAAAAATAAAGTTGATAGAAAGTAGAAGTCAACTTATGTCAGGTAAGTACCAAAATTTGGTATTTTGGTAATTTGGTACTTTTAGCACCAAATTATACATGATTTCGCTTATTAATAAAGATTATAGATTCCCTCCCTAAATTTCATTTGTCGTATTTTTTTTTCGGTGGTACCAACTTCGGTTTTTTAATATTTGTTTTGAAAAAATTAAATATATATATATGTAAAAGTATATTTAATTTAATTTAATAAATAATTTTCAGTTTTTAAAATAATATAAGAATAAATTTTAACCTTTGATAAAAAATTTTTTGTCAAAATGACAACTAAAAAAAATTTGACAACCAAAAAAAAGTTGGAGGGACTGTCTTAGCTAGAAAAATGAAAAATTGGAATTCAACATGAAAAATCGAATTAGAATCTAATTAGTTCAATATTTAAATTTGTTATGCCCAAAAATTGATATAAACATTATTCAGCTTGAAATTTGATTAAAAGGTCAAGATTGAGGAATAAAAACCTGAAATTAAGGAAAAATAAGATAACTTTCCTTTATGGAAGAACCGTAGGCGCGCCCTATATATATAGGGAAGGACGCGCCATGCATTATAAATACTTGATGGAAAAATGGCACTTATAGGATATGACGGCGCGCCCTCACTTGACGAGCGCGCCCTCACTTGACGAGCGCGCCATGTTGGTTGAAAGAAAGCTGTTAAATGATTGACCCTACCCTTGGAAGAGCTCAGGGCGCGCCCTAAGGACAAAGATGGCTGGAGAGAAGTCTTAATATGGTTACTTGATTGGGTTCTTTGAAGGATTTAATGAAGATGGAGATTATTATTACTAACCTATTTGGTGCAGGTACTCTATTGAAAAATTCCTTTCTGTAGTGCATCTACGGGAAGGCGGTGTCCGTGGTCAGAGACCTCCAGGGGTATGCCTGGACGGAAGGCCTCCTCCTGGAGTCAATGAGTGTCCTCATTGGGGATGCGGGGTAAATTTTGGTGTGTGCTTTGGGAGCTCTGTCTCTGTAGTTAACGGGTGTCCACGTTGAGAGACTTCGGAGTATCATGTATGTAACACCCCCAAATCCGGGGTCGGGGATCCGGGTTGTCACGAGTTCCATTTCCCTTAATAACACCCAATCTTAATAATTAATCAACTACTCTGTACTGTGACCCCATAATAAACACACACACCACAAGTTATAGTCTCAGAGATGAACATCCAAAAATAATCACAAGTCATTTTATTCCACAATTATCTGCCAATACACCTTAAAAGGTTTTCTGGATAAATTTACACTTTCTTTGCCATTATTACAATTCATATTATACATGAGTCTGGTACATCAAAAGTTGAAAGCCTAGCCTATTGGTAGTTCCTACCTCAGCTACAGCGGCATCAACGCTTCCCGAAGACTGCAGAACGTTTTTTAACCGCTTGCGAATCGGGAGCTTGGTCCTGTTCATCTTGTCTATCTGATGTTGTGTGATGAAAGAAGAAGGCAAGGGTGAGCAACAAGCCCACCAAAATAATATATAATACGATTAATAATATATGAGCCTTCTCATAGTACTCATGAAAGTCTTGGTCAAAAGAAATGAACCAAGTTTGATATCTTAATGCGATGAAGTCGCAAAATATTCAGTATATATACATATATACTTTTCAAAATCTTGGAAGTCCTCTTCCATGCATAATATACACAAAGTTCCAGTTTATAACTGTATAAAAAAATATCGTTGCAAGGTGATCTCATATATCTAACCTTGTCTCAACATTTTTCTGAAAGTCTCTGTCATTCATAAGACAACCATTAACTAGATATAAGTTTAAAACGGTGAAGTTACAAGATACTCCAATATACTTATATCTTTTCCAAATACTACTTGAACTACCACCGTTCAAGTTATAATTAGTTTCAAAAGTTCATCACATAGATGTGACTACAAGACCAGATTTGAATAGATTAAATCTTTTAAAATATCATCAAATACAATGAAGTTACGAGATACTTCATTTGATGCAAACATCATTTTAAAAACTTGACCCTGCCAACACTCAACAATCGCCCAACCGTAGCCTTTCTATCGAAGTGTTCTAGGTAGTGTTGCAGAAATATCCAATTGGATGATGAACTCATTACGGGAGTTTGCCGCGCCAGGAAGACCACTTACGATGATCAGTCGTAGTAGTGCAACCCCACCATTTTCTACATGTAGAGGAGAACCTGTCGGATTTACTTGTCAACCAAACACTGAACTCCTAAGGAATGGACCGCCTTAGCGAAACTTCCAGGCCATTTGGGCCAATATAATAAGGCTGGGCCGGCGCCACTCGACCACTTACGCCACTCCTAGTTCAGATGAAATCCATGACTCTGAAACGTAAAGTTCGTCCCCCCTTTCCCCAAGTATAAACTTGTTGATACGGCTCCACCAAGAAGTCGTATCTAGTTGGAAAGGAAAACTCACCGATATTTCCCAGGCGGTGCCTGTTAATGGATTAACTTGTTCCAAGAATTTTACTTCCCGAGTGTTGGGTAAGTAATCAAAAACTCTTTTATCAAAACAACAACCTTGTTGCGAATATAAAATACACCACAGAGCCGGATCCCTCAGGTTTTGAGCGAGTATTTAAATCTCCTTCGAAAGGAAGATCTTAAATATAAAAAAAATGAGTTTTGGGATCTGCCCTAACCTTTAAAAATTATTTTGAAGACTCGAAAATATTTTTAAGAATGTTTGGAGTAATGCTGATTTAATAAAGTAAATCAGTCTCAATATAAAGAAATATCTGAATATTATTATTTAAATAATATTCCCATAAAGAATAATTGAGGTAGAAGTTGGAAAACTTATACTTGAAATGAATAGTAATAATCAAAGATATACTTATACGAAAGTAATATCTCTATTTGAATATCAAAAGTAAGTTTGATTATCGAACATTATTCTTTAATAAAATAAAGAATATTATTAAATAATAAGCGGAGTCATAATACCTCGAATGAATATTATAAATAATATTCATTAAATAAAATAAAGGAGTCATACATCCTCAAATGAATATCCAAGTAATATTCAATAAATAATATAAAGGAGTCATAAGTCCTCGAATAAATATTCAAGATAATATTCATTAATAAAATAAAGTTATCGAATAAACCTTATTGGATTAATAGTTTTGAAAACTATAACCACATATATATATATAAATATATATATATATATAAAATCTACTCGGGATCCTCGACTCCCGGTTTTAGAAAATATTTTCACCTTTGGGTCCCTATACTAAGGGTATATGCAAATTACCGTTATTCTCTAGCATAGGTATTATCAACTGAACCAACAGATATATATGGCAAGAATACGAAACAGACATGCATATGTACCATATCACATGCTACAATATATCGCAAGAATTTGCTAATATAACCATCATGCATCTATTACAAGATAATGCATATACAAGTGTATACATCACAACAACAGTATAACGGATAGAAAACTTGCCTGAGCGACTGGGGGTTACAAATGGCTCGGGACGAGTCTGGTAACCTATAAACAACAAGTAAGTTGGAATTAAACCAAAGTCACTTGTAAATCTATACTTTAACCAACTTAGACTCTAACGCTCGTTTTGCGCTTACTGATTCTCTTAAGTCACTCGAGTACCCTCGGCTCCACCATTTTTAATAAATTAACCATTAGGAGTTTTAAGGCGATTCTTTCGCGAGTACCTTACCAACTGCCTAATCCACTTAACACAATTGTTTCATACTCCAATTAGTCCTTTAAGGTCTTTAACCAAGGTTTCAAAGTAAGGCGAGGGGAAATGTTTCATTCGCGAAATGCCGTTACTTAAAATGGTCGTTTCTCCTAAACTGTACATCGGAATCAAACGAACTACATATCAAAACGAAGCTCGTAACATGAACTATCTAAAAATGGCAATGGTCAAAATCTAGCAGGGGGTTCTCGGGTCCTAATGTTATGAACAAAAGCAGTCTAAAGTAAATCGGACATTACGACGGCTATGTTTACGTGATTACCCAATTTTATATCACTCCAATTCATCACCAAACAACCCTAATCCATTCATACAACCAAAGTCCATCCTTATCACATCATAAAATCCCTAATAAATTCAATATTAACATTTATACTTATGCTTAAGCTTGAATTTAACTATACTTAAGTTCTTTTAACCAAAACAACAAGATTCTCCATTCCATTTCACTACCACTCCAACCCAAACTCTAAACAACAAGCATTAAGCTACTATATCACCATAACAATCAAAATCATCTTATTATACAAAGGAATCTAGGGTTTGGAGATGATATACCTTCCTTGAAGTGGTGGGAGTAGCTAGGAAGCCTTAAGAAGCCTTGAGAAGTCTTAGGGATGCTTGGATCTTAAGGAAAACAAGAAAAAATCAAGTTAAAAACTTTGAAATCACTATTCATTGTCTTCTTCATTGATTTCTTGAAGAAGATTGAGAAAGAATTGAAGGCTTAAACTCATAAGATAGCCATAACTATGCATAAGGATGACTAGGGAATTATCTTACCAATTTAGGAAGCCTTGATCTTGAGTTTTGAAATTTCTTTCTCTTGAAAATGGCAAAAGCCGAGAGCAATGAAGAAATAAGAGGTTTTTTGTTTTTTTGTTTTGATGAAATGAAATGTTTGGCTTGGTTGATTGAATTAGATTTGTTTTATTTTAGGTTAATTACCAATTTAACCTTGGTTTTGCGTGGTTAACAATCCACCACATTTCCTTCCTTCTTATGTCATGCTTGCATCACTTTGTGATGTCATCATCCCTCCTTTGTCCTCTTTCTATTGGTTGGATGACATCATCCCCACTAATCTCTTTGATTAGCTTCTAATTGTTTGCCTAATGACCGCTGATCTTTTATACGGTTCGCTTAACTTTCGTTTTCGTTTATCGTTTGAGGGATCATACCCGGGATCTTATTACTTAGGTTTCCTTAACCTTTCTCAATATATTAAATTCCTTTTATGATCCTCTCTTATACTCCTTTAATTTAAATCCTTTTTTTTAATCCTGTTACCTTATACTCAATTCTTTCCGTATCTAGTGGATTTCCGGAAAAAATCAAAGTGTTCGGAATTGGATTCTGACGATCTTTACATACACTTATATACCATATAGAGTACTAATAAAATCTCGGAATATCCATAGCAGAACCCCTACATAGTGTGGCATGAAAAGTTTTCTCATTCAGCAAAAACACTATTCATAAGGGTTTCAAAAATTTCCAAAAATTGGGGTTATTACAGTCTCCCCTCCTTAAAAGGATTCCGTCCCAGAATCAGATAGAAAATGAATAGGGATACTCTCTTAGCATTGCACTTTCTAACTCTCGAGTAAATTTTCCCACATTGTGGTCCTACCACCAACTCTGCCTAGTTAAATAACCCTTCTCCTAAGCACTTGTTCCTTTTCACTCTATAACCCTTCCTGGTTGCTCCATATAGGTTACGTCGGGTTGCGTGTCTATGCTCATATGCCCCTATTTGTCTGGCATCCGAATTATACTTCCGTAACATTGATACGTGGAACACGTTATGACTTGCTACATGTTCGGGGGTAGGGCTAGCTCATATGCTAACTTCCCAAAACGTCTTTATATATCCAAGGGTCCAACAATTGGTGGACTTAGCTTTCCTTTCTTTCCGAATCTCATTAACCCCTTCCAAGGGAATACCTATAACAACACTAGGTCCCCTACTTCCCATTCCTTGTCCTTTCGTGTCAAATCAACATACTTCTTATGTCCATCTTGGGCTACTACCAGCCGTTCTCTGATTAAATCTATTAAATCCTTGGTCCTTTGGACCACTGCTAGTCCGAGTATCTTGCGCTCTACAACTTCATCCTAACATAAGGGAGATCGACATTGTCTTCCCTCAAGGATCTCATAAGGCGATATCTCGATAATGACATATGATCTATTGTCGTAAGATAACTCAATCCGCGTTAAGTGATCATTCCAAATTCTTTCAAGTCTATTGCATGGAAATTTATCACAACTTCTAGCACTATAGCTTTGGCGTCTCAATACCCATTCTTTTCCAGTTCGTAATCGCTACTACCTTCCGTTCCTAATATTATACTGGTTATACTTTTGCTCGTTAGCGTTCTATAACCTTTTAATAACCACGTCAACCTTAGTATCACGAATATGTTTCCATTCCGAATACTACCACAACTTTATTACTCCTTTTTCAGTTGTTTCTATTTCCCAAAGTTTGATCAATCATATAGAAGTAAATGAATTTGTTGAGAGATCACTATGATCATGAACACTTGTTATATCGCATAGTTAGTACAGAAGGTGGCCAGCCTTTAGTACTTGACAAGCAATTAAACAATAGCTCGTATCCTACTCGATTTCTATCACATAGATAGATAGTCATTCGGCAATACCTCCCTTTCTGGAAGGGTTGTTCTTCTCAGTTTATATGAAATAAAAAGAAGAGAAAAGAACGAACTGAAGAGAATTGTATATATGAAAAAAAATATTGCCATAAAATATCTGGCTTGGAATCTACCTCTGAACTATAGAGGTTTGTCATAGGAGAACAAAACATATATGTATTTATATCAACATCAAGTATTATAGCATCGTATTTCACATGCCTAAATATTTTTGCTATTCCGTTCATCATTCTATGGACCCATGCTCTTCCTCAAGCTTATACACAATCACCTTTGAAACTCCCTCGATATCGAAAATCGAATCTGGGATCTCATTCTAGACTTCATCGTTACTAGAATTCTATGCTTGCACCGCAACCTTCCTCATATAGTAATACGACTCTCTTTTCATAAGAGGGAATAAATATTCAATAGGTAGATACTCTACTTAATTAGTCTATCAATGATAACTTATACTCTACCACGACCCGATTAGTGGTACTCAATCTCAACATCCACTCCAATACAACTCTCACGGTTGTAATTAGCTCATTACTTGCAGAATTATTGCTGCATTACTATGGTCCACCACTGACCTACTGTCGTCATTCACTTTCCATGAAATCTTAATATCTAACCATACAGAGTCCATACATGTCGTATAGAATACTTCTAAGGAGTTAACATAATCACCAATCATAATTCATGAAGAACAATCCAAACTCTGACATACTTTCATGACATGAAGTAGATAAAATTGCAGAAGAGTTTCAGTCAAAGCAACGATAGCAGGTGAATACCATTCTTAATCGTATGCCTTAAATAGAAGACTTAACTCAAGGTTCGTTTAGTCCTTTTTTAAATATTGTCCTGGATTATTCTCAAGATAATACCTTCTGAGATAGATAGCCCGCTCATGGCGATTACACGAATTAAACCTTTACCAACTACTATTACGGTTGGGTATTGCACAGTCATCAGAAGGAATGTCAATCTTCCAAACCATAATACAACCTGCATAGCTTTAACCATCATCACTGTATTCCTTTGGCACACGCGCCTATAATTATCCTCTTACCTTTAAAGTGTTGGCCACCTCTTTGGCCTTTCCTGATAGTAAAATTTCCTTACAGTCAATGTCATTTTAACCACCTCCAAATAAATTCTCTACCTTATTTCAATCACAGCTTATGTGAAGATGTTTTCCTTAAAATCTGATGAGTAAAAAAAAAATATTACCATTTTTCCATAAGTTATTGCCTCAGTCTTTAGAGGTTAATCACTGTCACGACTGACTCTCAATCATAATTAGAACATCTTTTTATCTTAAGTCCTAATTGCCCTGAACAACTTCGACCATTACTGGTTCGATCCATACCTTCTCGTGGTTTAACACGTGCCCCACTTGGCATCATTATAATTACGTCATATTTCCTTTATCAACATTTCTATTTTTGAGAATTTTGAATATTACCTTTCTCCTTGTAAAACCTCTAAGGTTATCCTTGAATCGTTCCTCCTGTATTCCCTAGATACAGGGCATATCAAGATACCATTTATTAATACCATAATCATTGTTTTATATACTTCTAAAAAAAATTTCTCCACTGATTCTTAAAGGATGTTATTACCTTAATCCTTTCCAATTCATAATGTCAAAACTCATACTATCCCTATTAAGGGTGAAATGCCAACCTTTATGCGTTCCCCTAGGATTCGTTTTAAGTTACCGATGTTCTATCCTTAATTCCACCTTTAAAAAGGTACATGCATCCTTCCATGGATAAATCAAGTCATATATCCCTGATAAGGGTGTCTTATTCAATCATTCCCACCTCGATAGTATATGCCTAATTTTCACAATAACATCTGTATTCAAAATGAGGTCAATCAATATTATGGCCTCCAAAAGATAACAACGGTTATCTGCTTTTCTTGCCTAATTTGGTAACGATAACAAGGATGTTCTGGAAGATATTGGTCGCGTTCAACGTGAACTTCTTCTTAATAATTCCTTATTTACTTTTGTTGTTTATCTCAACAGTCATCTCAATGTTGGGATATCTTTCATACCTGGCGTCTCCCTTTCTGGGTATCAAGCCACCGGTCTTACACTTCACATTCTTGAGGGTCACTTCCTTCATCCAATTTTCCTAATTTCTTACTTCCTTGTCTCCTCAGTCTATCCGCGTCTCATTATTTATCCTTCGAATTATCTCAAGGTTTCCTCGAATCCTCCCAACTTACAGGGGATAAAATATATGCATCTCTTATGCCTTCAACCATCAATTTTAACTCATGGTGAATCACCCTCATCCCGACGAATGCATACTTTTTTATTTCTTTTGCTACGAGTCTTTAGGGTTTCCTCATACCCAACTCCCTTATCATTCCTCAAACTCTATTGCCTTTATATTCCTTTCCACTTCAGTTTCTTTCTATTTTCCTTTCTCTTATCATTATTTCATGAACCAACACAACATAAGCATTGATTTCAAACATCCCGTCATTCTGGATTCATGTCCTCAGAACGAATCTTGACAACTTTTATAACTTAGATTCATAATTCATCATACTCATCTGTCTTTGTTCTAGCTCCAAAGCTTTTACACTATCTCCATAACCTTGGGAAGTACTTTCCTGAAAATAATTGACTGAACTTAAATCAGTTTATTATAATCTCTTGCTTCGTGCCTTCCTTGGTCTTTCACCAGTGGGTGGTCTCTCTCTTAGGAGGGTAAGTGATAAAAACAGTCTTTTGTGGTTTGTTAATCATTTAGAATCTCAAATGATTCCTATATTTCCTTTAGCCAGGCTCTTGCCTTGACTGGGTCAACTTGTTCCTTGGAACACTGAGAGCTTAGCGATTTAAAGGTCCTAAAAGAATTTCCCACTACATTGTTTCCCTCAAGGTGGTGGTTGGGAATAAAGTATAAGTTCTGTTTAGACAGGTCCATGAATTTCCGTATAGGAGTACCGTCTCGGGTCTCCTTATCTCGCTCGACTTTTGTTTTCTTAGTCTAAATATTTCTTCCTACTCCCCATAATTGGGGTCATCTTTTAATTTAAAATCCTCATTTTTCACTTTATTATATTCTAGGTTCCTTATATCTTAATTGCGACCTCCCTGATTATCACATTCAAGGTTTAACCCTAATCTTATTCCTTGTGGGGGCATATTACTTGAAAAATTTTTGAGAATCTCTGGATATTTGTCTTACTTACTTTGCTTAAGTCTTTCCCTCATTCAGTCTTTGCACGATTGCAAATTATGAATTCTTAAGTTCAATAAACTTCATGACACTCTCTTAAGTGTTAATAGAGCAATTAACAATGTGATCTTATCACAAACAAACTGATCTGAACTGAAATTAACGAATATATACATAACCATTTGTTCGAGGGTATAACAACTGAACACATTAAAGAGAATTACATAATTTGATCTTATCGCTCCTATCCCAAAAGTACTACCATAGATAATCATCTCGTCATTAAAACTAAACATTCATAACTTAGGCTAATCCTCCAAAAGCGGTGCTACATGAAATTCTTGTCAGATTGCTCAAACTCTGCACACTATTATGGATCAAGAAATGCGGGCACGCACGCCATCCCTAACCTGCTCCATTAAAGCAGTGATGAGGTCTAGGATAGTTGCAAGTAGAGCTGGATCAATCTGACCCTCAAGATGGCCTCTAGCTGTAACACGGGTGGTAGCCTCAATCCTTTCCATGCTATGAGCTAATCCTGCCGGAAGTACCCCACCCTCAATCCTCGGTGCAGTAAGTCGATCCCACAGATCACTCCTAACATTAGGGGCCTCAGACAGGCCACCCAAAGTCATATGATAATTGGCGATAAGAGAAGCCTGAGTGGTAGCATCTAGCAATCCATGGGGTGCAGGTGGCGCAGACCCAGGAGATCCAAATGGATAACCAAGCACGGTATCAGGTGACAATGGTGCAGGAGATAAAGGTGGCATTTCCTCAGTAGGTGCTGGGCTCTGTACCGGGGATGGACCAGGAATTGGTGGAACCTCATGGATGTCTACAGGAACCTCTGGAAGAGGGTCTGATACTGGTATAATTGGTGTCATGGAAGGCCCCACTCCTTCTGCCCTCATTAACCTTTGTGCCCTTGGTAACTCTTCATCCTCTAGCGCCACCCTCGCGGCCATTCTTGCTCTGGTAGTCGCCCTGACTGCGGTCATCAATTCCTCAGCGGTCCTCTCTTCATTCTCATCAGGATCCTCCATGAGATCCTCCTCAGCCACAATCCTTTCCGGAATAACATCCTCAACCGCAACATTCTCAATATGAATCTCATCCGGTCCCTCATTAGGGTACTCCATCAGATTCACAATTTGATCTCCAGCTTGTAATAAAACATCCTCATGCTGATGCTCCTGAACCTCATGGTTCGGTGCCCCGCTGCCCTATACGAGAATAAACTATGTTACTATCACGATATTTATAAGGGTTCCCGTAAGGGTTTTAACTGTCAGTACTACGTTAGGTAGCCCGACTATGAACTTGGCAAGAGTTCTTATTATCTTAGTGAACTTATTATCTTTACGTCACATCATCTCTGAGGTTTATAACGCTTAGCTCTGATACCACTTCTGTAACACCCCCAAATTCGGGGTCGGGGATCCGGGTTGTCACGAGTTCCATTTTCCTTAATAACACCCAATCTTAATAATTAATCAACTACTCTGTACTGTGACCCCACAATAAACACACACACCACAAGTTATAGTCTCAGAGATGAACATCCAAAAATAATCACAAGTCATTTTATTCCACAATTATCTGCCAATACACCTTAAAAGGTTTTCTGGATAAATTTACATTTTCTTTGCCATTATTACAATTCATATTATATATGAGTCTGGTACATCAAAAGTTGAAAGCCTAGCCTATTGGTAGTTCCTACCTCAGCTACAGCGGCATCAACGCTTCCCGAAGACTGCAGAACGTTTTCTAACCGCTTGCGAATCGGGAGCTTGGTCCTGTTCATCTTGTCTATCTGATGTTGTGTGATGAAAGAAGAAGGCAAGGGTGAGCAACAAGCCCACCAAAATAATATATAATACGATTAACAATATATGAGCCTTCTCATAGTACTCATGAAAGTCTTGGTCAAAAGAAATGAACCAAGTTTGATATCTTAATGCGATGAAGTCGCAAAATATTCAGTATATATACATATATACTTTTCAAAATCTTGGAAGTCCTTTTCCATGCATAATATACACAAAGTTCCAGTTTATAACTGTATAAAAAAATATGGTTGCAAGGTGATCTCATATATCTAACCTTGTCTCAACGTTTTTCTGAAAGTCTCTGTCATTCATAAGACAACCATTAACTAGATATAAGTTTAAAACGGTGAAGTTACAAGATACTCCAATATACTTATATCTTTTTCAAATACTACTTGAACTACCACCGTTCAAGTTATAATTAGTTTCAAAAGTTCATCACATAGATGAGACTACAAGACCAGATTTGAATAGATTAAATCTTTTAAAATATCATCAAAATACAATGAAGTTACGAGATACTTCATTTGATGCAAACATCATTTTGAAAACTTGACCCTGCCAACACTCAACAATCGCCCAACTGTAGCCTTTCTATCGAAGTGCTCTGGGTAGTGTTGCAGAAATATCCAATTGGATGATGAACTCATTACGGGAGTTTGCCGCGCCAGGAAGACCACTTACGATGATCAGTCATAGTAGTGCAACCCCACCATTTTCTACATGTAGAGGAGAACCTGTCGGATTTACTTGTCAACCGAACACTGAACTCCTAAGGAATGGACCGCCTTAGCGGAACTTCCAGGCCATTTGGGCCAATATAATAAGGCTGGGCCGGCGCCACTCGACCACTTATGCCACTCCTAGTTCAGATGAAATCCATGACTCTGAAACGTAAAGTTCGTCCCCCCTTTCCCCAAGTATAAACTTGTTGATACGGCTCCACCAAGAAGTCGTATCTAGTTGGAAAGGAAAACTCACCGATATTTCCCAGGCGGTGCCTGTTAATGGATTAACTTGTTTTAAGAATTTTACTTCCCGAGTGTTGGGTAAGTAATCAAAAACTCTTTTATCAAAACAGCAACCTTGTTGCGAATATAAAATACACCACAGAGCCGGATCCCTCAGGTTTTGAGCGAGTATTTAAATCTCCTTCGAAAGGAAGATCTTAAATATAAAAAAAATGAGTTTTGGGATCCGCCCTAACCTTTAAAAATTATTTTGAAGACTCGAAAATATTTTTAAGAATATTTGGAGTAATGCTGATTTAATAAAGTAAATCAGTCTCAATATAAAGAAATATCTGAATATTATTATTTAAATAATATTCCCATAAAGAATAATTGAGGTAGAAGTTGGAAAACTTATACTTGAAATGAATAGTAATAATCAAAGATATACTTATACGAAAGTAATATCTTTATTTGAATATCAAAAGTAAGTTTGATTATCGAACATTATTCTTTAATAAAATAAAGAATATTAATAAATAATAAGCGGAGTCATAATACCTCGAATGAATATTATAAATAATATTCATTAAATAAAATAAAGGAGTCATACATCCTCAAATGAATATCCAAGTAATATCCAATAAATAATATAAAGGAGTCATAAGTCCTCGAATGAATATTCAAGATAATATTCATTAATAAAATAAAGTTATCGAATAAACCTTATTCGATTAATAGTTTTAAAAACTATAACCATATATATATATAAATATATATATATATAAAATCTAATCGGGATCCTCGACTCCCGGTTTTAGAAAATATTTTCACCTTTGGGTCCCTATACTAAGGGTATATGCAAATTACCGCTATTCTCTAGCATAGGTATTATCAACTGAACCAACATATATATATGGCAAGAATACGAAACAGGCATGCATATGTACCATATCACATGCTACAATATATCGCAAGAATTTGCTAATATAACCATCATGCATCTATTACAAGATAATGCATATACAAGTGTATACATCACAACAACAGTATAACGGATAGAAAACTTGCCTGAGCGACTGGGGGTTACAAATGGCTCGGGACGAGTCTGGTAACCTATAAACAACAAGTAAGTTGGAATTAAACCAAAGTCACTTGTAAATCTATACTTTAACCAACTTAGACTCTAACGCTCGTTTTGCGCTTACTGATTCTCTTAAGTCACTCGAGTACCCTCGGCTCCACCATTTTTAATAAATTAACCATTACGAGTTTTAAGGCGATTCTTTCGCGAGTACCTTACCAACTGCCTAATCCACTTAACACAATTGTTTCATACTCCAATTAGTCTTTTAAGGTCTTTAACCAAGGTTTCAAAGTAAGGCGAGGGGAAATGTTTCGTTCGCGAAATGCCGTTACTTAAAACGGTCGTATCTCCTAAACCGTACATCGGAATCAAACGAACTACATATCAAAACGAAGCTCGTAACATGAACTATCTAAAAATGGAAATGGTCAAAATCTAGAAGGGGGTTCTCGGGTCCTAATATTATGAACAAAAGCAGTCTAAAGTAAATCGGATATTACGACGGCTATGTTTACGTGATTACCCAATTTTATATCACTCCAATTCATCACCAAACAATCCTAATCTATTCATACAACCAAAGTCCATCCTTATCACATCATAAAATCCCCAATAAATTCAATATTAACATTTATACTTATGCTTAAGCTTGAATTTAACTATACTTAAGTTCTTTTAACCAAAATAACAAGATTCTCCATTCCATTTCACTACCACTCCAACCCAAACTCTAAACCACAAGCATTAAGCTACTATATCACCATAACAATCAAAATCATCTTATTATACAAAGGAATCTAGGGTTTGGAGATGATATACCTTCCTTGAAGTGGTGGGAGTAGCTAGGAAGCCTTAAGAAGCCTTAGAAGTCTTAGGGATGCTTGGATCTTAAGGAAAACAAGAAAAAATCAAGTTAAAAACTTTGAAATCACTATTCATTGTCTTCTTCATTGATTTCTTGAAGAAGATTGAGAAAGAATTGAAGGCTTAAACTCATAAGATAGCCATAACTATGCATAAGGATGACTAGGGAATTATCTTACCAATTTAGGAAGCCTTGATCTTGAGTTTTGAAATTTCTTTCTCTTGAAAATGGCAAAAGCCGAGAGCAATGAAGAAATAAGAGGTTTTGTGTTTTTTTGTTTTGATGAAATGAAATGTTTGGCTTGGTTGATTGAATTAGATTTGTTTTATTTTAGGTTAATTACCAATTTAACCTTGGTTTTGTGTGGTTAACAATCCACCACATTTCCTTCCTTCTTATGTCATGTTTGCATCACTTTGTGATGTCATCATCCCTCCTTTGTCCTCTTTCTATTGGTTGGATGACATCATCCCCACTAATCTCTTTGATTAGCTTCTAATTGTTTGCCTAATGACCGCTGATCTGTTATACGGTTCGCTTAACTTTCGTTTTCGTTTATCGTTTGAGGGATCATACCCGGGATCTTATTACTTAGGTTTCCTTAACCTTTCTCAATATATTAAATTCCTTTTATGATCCTCTCTTATACTCCTTTAATTTAAATCCTTTTTTTTATCCTGTTACCTTATACTCAATTCTTTCCGTATCTAGTGGATTTCCGGGAAAAATCAAAGTGTTCGGAATTGGATTCTGACGATCTTTACATACACTTATATACCATATAGAGTACTAATAAAATCTCGGAATATCCATAACAGAACCCCTACATAATGTGGCATGAAAAGTTTTCTCATTCAGCAAAAATACTATTCATAAGGGTTTCAAAAATTTCCAAAATTGGGGTTATTACAATGTACTTTGCACCCAAAAGCTTGGGATCACTTGTCCTATAATCCGGTAGGGGCTCCTTATCGGGGGACAAGAATGCGTCCAATATTTGGGGTGAATCACTGTTATACCTGCGTCTACGGACTAGAGAAATAGCTGGTAGCGGAGGGTTATCATTGGCCAGGGAGATGTCTTATCCGTGAAGTCTTAAAGCCGCGAACGAGCCTTGGACCTTTGTGGTTGGGCCTCATCGGCAGACATTCCTAAAACTAGTAGAAGACGGTTTCCAGTGGGTTTCCCATTGGGCCTCGGGACAAGAGATGTAAGCCCATTAGGTTTCTTGTTCCCCAAGAACTACGTTGACTTGATTCCCTATAAATAGGGATACGTAGGCAAATTGCGAAAGGTCAGAAGTGAGAGCGCAAATGAGCCACCATTAACCCTAAGCGATCTCAGCCACCAATAACCACCACCACCAAATACTATTCATCAAATCCACCGATTACTGTTCACGTTTTCGACGAAGAACCACCATCACAGATCTTGTTTCCGTCTACAAACTTCAGACTTTATTGCTCCCAAATTCCTCCGTCAATAAATTGACACTAGAAGGAGGGGCTAATCAAGATCTGCATCTAGGAGGAAAGATGTCTCAATATCATGATGGAAGTTTTTATGATGGGAGCTCTAAAGAAGAATCTGATCATGGCTATGACCGCCACGAACCCTACATTCCACCCATGACTGATCGCCCCACTCCAGATGTTGGAGGTCAACCGCCTGTGCTGATTAGTAACACTGACTTGCTGGAACAACTATATCGTACGAAAGATGCTTTGAACGGTTTCGACTCAAGGTTGAACACCGTGGAGCGACGCAAGACCAGAATGGGCCTTTGCCATAACCGTGTTGCTCACGCACCTGGGAAGGCTCCCGTGACTGATAGGGATGCCTTCGTCAGTCACGGCCGAACTGATGGTGGACGTGTGCAAATAATCCCGTGGCGTCTGAACTATTCCAATGACGTAACCCCCATCGTCGAACTTGTGGACGAGGATGCTGATGGTCGAGAAATACCACGGACAGATAACCGGGGAGTTACTCAACCGCACCGGTTCGGGCGAAGTCTTGAGGAACGTCGGCAAGCGGAGTCCATTCCGAAGAATGAACAACTAGGCTTCGCAGCTTTAAAGGATCACTTGGGGATCCGCTTGGGCGACGATGATCTAAGAATGTTGTTGCTGGAATGGAAAAAAGAGGTCGATCGCGGGGATGTGACACCCCATGGTACAACACGCGTGCCCCTGAATTCTTATGAGAATCGGGAGCGGCACCGCGATCATGAGAGAGCTCCTCCCCGCGGATCGTTGGACCGGTATGGTCGAGGATATGGGAATGACCGGTGGAGAAGACCTCAATGGAGGGGAAGAGGTGGAGGTCGAGGTAGATACTTAGACGGATATCTCCATGATAACTATCGTGGCCACAGGGATACCCGCTGGTATAATCTAGCAGAAAACGATAACTATACCGGATATGATGATCATATGGACGTGGCAAATTATGATCACAAGATGACTCGGGGCCGCGACCGAGGTCAAGGAGAAAATCTAGGGGGAGATCAAGGTCAAAACCCAGAAGTGATTGTGATACCTGAGGATGCCCAGAACACCAACCGACAACAAGCTCCTCCAGGTGGAGATCAGGCAGAGGTACCTCTACCCCAACCCCAAGGTCCACATCTTCACATGCAAACTATCTCAGGTGTGGGAACCTTCAATGCGGATGATTTAAAAAGGCTGCTCAACCACTTAGAAAGGCATAGTAACAACCACGGCCGAAATTCCTTCCCCATTCTCTGTGGCAGTAAGAGAAGCGCAGTTGCCGGCCAGATATCGTAACACTACTAGCGATCTCCGTTTCCATGGAAGTTCAGAACCTGTGGAATTCTTAGGCCGATTCAATATAGAGATGGACGTGTATCAAGTCCCAGACTTGGCTCGATGTCGGCTCTTAGTGGCGACTTTTAGGGAGAGCGCCCAGTAGTGGTTTCAAAAACTCGGACCGGGAGTGATCACTTCCTGGGACCAAATGAAGACTCTATTCTTGACCAAGTTTCAAGCCGCCATGAGATATGCTCCATGTGTCACAAGTCTCGCCAACGTCAATCAAAGGGAAAGTGAAAGCTTGACGTCCTACTTTAAAAGGTTCAACGCTGAGTCCACCAGCATAAGAGGTGTTTCGGAGGAGGCTTTGAAGAGTTTTTTGATAGCAGGGCTGAGGGTTGGCTCGGATTTCTGGAAGCATTTGCAGGGAAAAGACCCGGCTACTCTGGCCGATGTCTTTGCTTTGGCGAAATCGTTTAAGGCCATAAAATAATCTCTGTAAGAGGTACAACCGACTTCGCAAACAAGTCAGAGAGGCAGAGCAAGGAAGAGAGACAAATCTCCAAGCCCAAGATACTGAAGGAATAGTCGAAGCCCGAATCGAGTAAATGCTACGACTACAAGGAGGGAATGGAGCCCTCCCTCGAGCTATGACAATAGAATGGGCAGATACACGCCTTTGGCCGCGTCTATTGAACACATCTTTGAGGTAAACAAAAATAGAGGGTTGTTTAGAAAACCTGAGGCTCTGTCATCTTGGAAAATCCCGGTGGGTACATCACCCTCACAAGGACGCACTGGTCATTTCCATCCAGATCGGGACCAAGAATATCCATAGAGCCTTCGTAGACAATGAAAGCTCGGCGAACATCCTCTACTACAGCACCTTTAAGAAGATGGGACTACCTGATCGGGATATGTCAGGAGAAGATTCTTGGGTCTATGGTTTCTCTGGAGCAGGAGTTAGAGTTACAGGATCAATTCGATTGTCGTGTACCTTGGGGGAGAGTCCGTTGTCCGTGACAAAGATGCTCGAGTTCAAGGTTCTAAATCAGGAGTTGTCCCACAACGTGCTGCTAGGACGACCTTTTCTTAGGGAAATGAGGGTCATCACTTTGATCCACCACCTTACTGCCAAGTTTCCAACCCCAAATGGTGTGGGCAGCATAAAGGGCTCTCAATATTGTTAATATTTGTGCCCTAGAGACAACACTATAATGTTTTAGTTTAAGATATTAGGATTATTAATGTTTATGTTCTATCGATTATTCTCTTTATAATATATTAATTCTTAATTTACTGCGATATAAATGTTAGATTAATAAATATCCTTGGAATATGATATGTAATTCTATATCTCTAAGTACGTGACTTAGAAATGAGATTATGATAATATTATCAATATTCCTAAAGGTCCCTAGTCGAGTATTATTATTAAGGGACAATAATAATGCATTAAGACTGGTGTGTTTATTGACTGATGATCACATCTCATTGATCATAGGTATAGTGATACTAAAGTTAAAAACACAGGCAGATGTATATGTACATGGTGCTGGACAAACCCAATGTGAGATTCTATATGTCTGTTGTGTCATAAGTAATTCTCACAGTGATAATGATGTAATGGTCCCTAGACCTGAAGTCATTATATTTTTATACGAGAATTAATATACATTGATTCCATTAAAAGTTATCCTTGACCGGGTAATGATAAAAGTGGACATTGGGTATATTATGAATCATTTGAGAAATATGAATGATTAAGATGGGATTTAACCCTCCTATTTTAGAAGTGATATTATTGGCCTCTTGTGTGAGCTAGACTACGAAATGCGTGGCCACGCTCAAATGTTGATTTGATATGATAGTCTACTCATTGATCAAGGAAACCTGGATTAAACTAAACATTGATGAGGATGACACATTACATGCCTCTAGTTTAATCTATAACATGTGGTTAAAGGGATTATATTACACTGTACATTATTCACGAAAGGTTTAATCGATCACCGATTCAATTATTATTACTTGGGTAGCAATGATGTATTACTAGATGTCGCTCATTGTTTACGATTTTAAATTAAATTTTCGTTGCCAATGTAATAATAACCTATAGGGTCACACACAAAGAATGCTTGAAGGATTATTTAATTTAAATTGAATTTAAATTAAATTAAAGTAATTTGAATTATTTATAATAATTAATTAAGTTTGACTTAATTAATTAGATATGTTAGGTCACACAACACTGTAGAAGGGGGTTTGAATACAGTGTTTATACAATCAAATCGATTTGGACACAAGTATGTAACATAGATCAAGTATATTCAATAAAATCTGTTATAATATGAACTGTTGTTCTCTCTCAGTGATGAACAAATATCACTAAGAGCTGCTAGGTTACAATGAATAATGTTTCTCGATAATGATAACACATATATTGTAAAACCCAAGTCTGTGTTTATATAGTACACAGTTACAAGATATATTCTAATTGATATGGAATATAATTCTATCTCCTAAAATATATCAATCAGATATCTTCTACAAGTCTTCTAGTTTTTTAAATCTTCATGCATATCTTCTTTTGATTTATTTCAGATCTTCTCATGTAAATCAGCCACATTCCTTATCTGAAAGTCTCCTCGCACTTAAGTACTGATATGTATCTTCTGACACCTTAAGTTTTGATATTAAGTTCTAACTTCAGTAAGTTCTGATTTCAGTAAGTCCTGATATGTCCTGTTGTTAAGTTCTGAAAACTAAACACAAATCATATTAGACATGACATCTCAAATATATCTAACAATCTCCCCCAACTTGTAAATTATGTAAAATATACAAGTTAATAGATTTGATGATGTCAAAAACATTTTAAGTACAAATGAAATGAGAGATAAAATAGAAAATTAACTACAACTTACAGTCCTTGTAGCTTTTACCAATCTCACTGAGTCAATCTGAATCCAAAGTGATTCTTGACAAAGTTTGATATCTGCTTTTCTTCTTTATTCCTCAGGACTTGAGATAGTGTAGCTTTGACTTGCTTTAATTCTTCATTATGACTTCCAATTTGGTAGATTGCAGTCCTTAATGCTGAGATATGGTTTCTTTCTAAACCATCATCAAGTCTAATTACCTTTGGATGAGAAGAGTCTTCATTGTAGCACAGACATTTCTCTTTCAGAATAACTTCAAGTTTAGCATAATCCTTCTTCATTGGAGTTTCACTTCCATCATCTTCAACTATTCTTGGAATGAATTCTGTAACCCTTGAACCGGAAATTCTTGCTTCATCTCTTATGGTCTTCATAATGAAATTTGACCATCTCCTGGTAATATCAGACTTTATCTCTAAAAGATAATGAAAGAATTGAAGTTCTTTCAGAGATTTGTTCAGCAAATCTAATTTTGACATTTGATATATCCATCCATCTTCAAGAAATAGAATCAGATTTTCTTTGACATTATGATTGTCATGAGCATCCAATACCACTTGAACAAAGATAACCTTATCAAGGTGTTTCTGTGTAACATCTTCAAGAGGTTTGTCAGTCAACAAAAATGGATCTCTTGTAAGCACTTCAACTCCTGTTTTGATCTTAGCTTCATCAGAACCTAGTCTAGCTTTGTCCCTTGCTTCTCTAGCTTTCAATCCAACAGTCATGAAATCAGACAACAATTGGATTTTATTTGGATCTGATGGTTTGACATTCTTCCATAGGAGTTTATTTTTATCAGCAACTTTCATCTTGTCTAAATTGACTTGAGCACTGTCAGAGGTTGATTTCTTGATGACTTGATCAGAATTTGCTGTTTCTTCTGTTGCTTGCTGTTCTTCACTCTGAACAACTTGAGCTTTGTCAGAGGATGTCTTGGATTCTTCAGTTATCTTCCTTCTTTTCACAGTTTGAACATCTTCATCTTCAACAGCAGCATCATCAAATACTTGAACCATTTTGCACATTGGTATCATCAGGATTTGAGGAATTTTCATCTCTTGTGGCTTTGCTGGTTCATCAACTTTTCCTTTCCCTTTATCTTTGGGATCAATCTGTAATCCTGTCATGGGCTTTGAAGCCTCATAATTTGACTTTTCCTTGATCACAATGCCTTTTACCTTAGGCCTTAGAGGTTTCTTAGCATCAGAAGCTTTAGAATTTAGATTTGTCCTCTCAGCTGCAAATCTAGCTTCTTCCTCCTTGAGATTTTCCAAATCCATTCCAGGATTATGTTTGAGAAATAATCTTCTAGCAATCTCTTCATCAAGTTTCTGGATTTTAGGATCTTTGTAGTAGATAGTAGTCTGCTTTCCCTTGAGCTTCAGAGTTTGCAGAAACTTCTGAGAGTCTTGACTTCCACCTTGAATCAGAACATCAGGCTTTGTCATCAGACTTTGCTTATCACAACTTGATATTAGACTTTTAGCACTCACAGCATCAGAACTTACTTGTTCCGTGTAGAAGATTTGCTAACATCAGAAATTACTTTCTGTGAAGATTTCCTTGAATTTTTCCTTGACCTCTACTCTTATCAGAGTTTCCTTGGTCATCACCTTTGTCATCCTTCTTCTTCAGTATTTGAGTAGGTGAGTATTTGGACTTAACTACCTTCTCCTCCTTTTTGGCATCATCTGGTAATAGGAGAGAGAGAAGAAGTTCTACTGAAGATTGAATTTCATCCAGTTGAGCTTTTTGAGAAGCTTGATTCTGCATGACCTCATTAATTTGAGCCTGTTGCTGTTCTTGAACTTTTTCAATGGCTTCAACTTTCTCAGAAATAGATCTGATAAACCTCTTTTTATCAAGCTTGGTCTCTATATCCAGCTTTTCAGCTTTTTCCAGAAGTTTGTCAACCTTTCATGAGTTGTAGAGTGTTAACCTTGAAGAGACTTGACACTTAGAGCTGTGACTTTGAGTTGTGTCTTGAAATCAGAATTTGTCATCAGCTCATCGGCTTTAGCAATATGCACTTTCAAAACTTTAGAGCTTGGAATGAAATCAGTTTCATTCCACTTCTTGGTCCACTCCACTCCTCTGTTAGTATCTTTCCAAGGAATAGGAGCATCATGTTCAACAAACTTTTGGATTAATGCCTCCTTTCTAAGAATTGGAGCATTTACTGGAGCTGACTCTCCAGAACTTGTAGAAAATCCATAATCTTCTGACAACACAAGAGTGTGTGTAACAGAAGGAGAGTCTGTACCAGCTTCATCTAAATTCTGAGCATCAGAATTTATCTCCAGAATAGGTGTAAATGGTATCTCAGCCTGTAAGATTGAAGAATTAACTGCAGACGGCTGAGCTGCTTTTGGAGCTTCCTGATAAAGAACAGTTGGAATATTTAGATTGTGAATATCTATTTCAGAACTTGTGTCTTGTTCTTCAATATTATCTGTAGGTTTGATTGGAGAGACAGGAGGTGTGAGCACTGTATCTGGAACAGTGTCTTGAGCTTGAGTTGGGGATGGCAAAACTTCAATTACAACAGGTTCTGATGAGATCAGAGATTCTTGATCCCCTTCATCAGCTTCTTCAGTATCCTTAGATGGAGGCTTAGCCATGTGCCTTCCTGCCCTCATTTTCTTTAATCTCCTTGATAGTGAAGGAGTTGCTTCAGCAGCATCAGAACTTACAGTTCTTTTCCTCTTCAAATTTCCAGAACCCTCAGCTTCAGTCTTTTTCTGATGGGTTGACCTTTCGGCTTCTTTTTCTTTCTGAAGAATTGATTCTTCAGCTGCTATTTCTTTCTGAAAATTGACATTTTTAGCTTCAACTGGCACATGTTCTGATGCATGACCCTGTGCTTCTTCATCATCTGATTCATCCCTTATAATCATCCTTCTTCTCCTTGGTGGAGATTTAGGAACATATTTTGCTCTTTTAGGCCTTGAGGATGAAGGTCTGATGGTAGGCGCTGATGGTTGTTGTTGTGAGGAATGTGTTGGTTGGAAGTATGTTTTGATGGTAGGTTGAGTTGGTTGAGGTTGAGAAGTGATAGGTTGTGTAGGTGCTGATGGAGGTTGGGATGGTTGGACATGAGGATATATGGTAGTATAGGTGGTTGGGTCAGAGTTTACTAAGACCTGTTTGACTGATTGTGGAAATTGAAGGGGGTCTTAGAATAGTTTTCTTATTATCAGTAGATAATAAGTCAGTAAAAGCTCTTTTAGCAAGTTTAAATGGCTGAATCAACTCACTAGCTAGTTGGGGCTTATCAGAGCTACAATAACTGTAAATAAGTTGACAAAATCTAGCAAAATATACAGTATTTCTATCTTCTGTCATCCTATCACCTATGAAACCTAGTACAACACTAGCATAATCAAAATGAGATTGAGTATTTAGAGCATTCCCAATTTGCTGACTAAGGATTGGAATTGCATCAAAGTTTGAACATTTGTTTGCAAAAGTTCTGGTGATGCAGTCAAAGAAGAAACTCCATTCCTTCCTTATGTATGGCCACTTCAATTGTCCCAGCTTGGACAATGATTTTTCATAACCCAGATTAGCCATCATCTGTTGAAGAGCTGGCTCCTCAACTGTTGAAAATGTGCAGTCTTCTGGCAGATGTAGAGCTTGGCGAACTGTAGACACAGTCGCCACATGTTCATCCTCCCCTGTTGTGAAAATAATACTAGGGGACCCATCTTTGCCACCATCATCATAAACCCCACTCCTCCAAAACTCCAGTAGCTGAGTTCCTAAGAGTGATTGAGGTTGGGTCAATGCATACCCAATCTCGTTGTTAGCAAGGAAGTCCTGAACAAAGTGAAGATCTGATGGGGCTTCATCCTTGCTAAGAATAGCTAAGTAGTTGTTAGGAACAAACTTAGCTTGTTAGGAACAAACTTAGCTCCATTGAAAACGATGTCTTTTGGTGCCATTTCTGTTAAAAATCAAGTGAGAATAGTGTGTACACAAAGTGTTTGATAACATGCCTGTGAGAAAATAGAGCTTCAGAGAATATTAGTTGGTGAGAGAAAATAAGAGAGATGAGAGAATGAGAAAAGTAGGTAAAAGATTAAAAAATCTTTTAACTTTCTTATTTATACAGCCCACGTGACAACAACTATATTTGTAAAGCATGGCAGACAATTTACACCTGGCAACATGTGAACAATCAGTAAATAGTTAAAGCAGTAGTTAGTGGGCACGAGAAATAAGCAGTAATTATTTTGTGCACATGCAGTTTTTCAAGATAAACACGTTTCCCACTAAACAAATGATTATGACTATTTTTATCCCAATTAAATATATTCTGATAAAATATGACCATTCAGTATTACCACAAATAAGTCAAGTAAATAAATAATCCCACGTAAGCATCAGAGTTTCCATCAGGATTTGCATAAGAACTTGACTGTAATCAGAATTTAATGGTCATCAGAACATGGCTTCTGTACTCAAAAAGTGAATGTCTATTTTTATGATTCTTCATACAAATACTGACTGGTTTCTTCAGAGTTTAATCATCAGAACTTCCATCAAAACTTGTCCTCAGAATTTATGCAAATAATACTTAACTGTTTGTCAAAAACAACTTAATTTCCACAGTAATTTTCATTATTCATATGGAGTGAGAGTGTGTGCATTAGAAAAATATCAGATAAAGATTAAATTCTGATAAACATTAGTATATCTTAGAAATAAGTCATAACTGAGAAAAGTGCTTAAAATCTGTCTTTAATTTTAAAGTCTACTCTAGAATAAATTTATGCAAGAGTCCACCTCAATTGTTTGTGCTCATTTTATGCATCTTTTGACATTCTTTTTACAGTGACTTCTCAGTGTAAGTGAGTTACAACTGCTATCAGAATTTATGCCATTGTCAGAGTATTTCTCCAATAATCAGAGAATGTGAAAAGTCACCAAGAAATATTTATTTTCTTTTCTAATGCATATAACTTAATACCAGCAATGCACTTGGGTCTTTCCTTCCACATATTTACTCTAGATCTCAAAGGAGTACCTGACTTCAATTTTCTTTTTTTTTCTTTTCTTCAGATAAGTGAGGCTTATCAAGCATGTGGTTCATCCTTAAGATTTACCGACATCAGAATTTGACAGATAAGAAGCAAGAATCTAGTTTGTGACTTAGTAATAAGATACACAAAGTAAATTTGACTAAGCTCAAAATCAGAATTTGCTTGTGTTAATAAATTTCCACATAAACAACTAATTCAAACATGGGATTTCTAGTGTGTTAAAGACTACTAGGTTAGCATCTAGTACAGTAATCCTCATTGGATTGAATAGTCACAGAACATTCAAAACACTATCAGAGTATGTAGAATCACATCAGAGAACAATCAACATTTAATATATTACAGTTTAAGCACATATTACATAGAGATAAGACAATCTGTAATTACTGATCATAAATTCTGATGCATGAGAACAAAAACTAAGCAGATTTTGAGAAAGAACCTGAAACCATTCCAAGTTCATTTACCAGTCTTGTAAAAGTAGCTTCACATAGTGGTTTTGTGAAGATATCTGCTAGTTGTTAATCTGTTGGAACAAAATATAATTCCACTGTACCTTCCATCACATGTTCCCCTATGAAATGGTACCTAATGCTGATGTGCTTTGTCATTGAGTGTTGAACTGGATTATCTGTCATAGCAATAACACTTTGATTATCACAGTAAATAGGTATTTTAGAAAATTCTAACCTATAGTCCAGTAACTGATTCTTCATCCAAAGAATCTGTGCACAACAGCTTTCTGCAATAATATATTTTGCTTCTGCAGTTGATGTGGAAATTGATTTATGTTTCTTGCTAAACTAAGAAACCAATCTGCCTCCAAGAAATTGGCAGCTTCCACTTGTGCTTTTCCTGTCTATTTTACATCCTGCAAAATCTGCATCTGAGTAACCTATTAGCTTAAAACCTGATTCTCTAGGATACCACAATCCTAGATCAGCTGTACCCTTGAGGTACTTGAAAATCCTTTTCACAGCTATTAGATGAGGTTCTCTTGGATCAGCCTGAAATCTTGCACAAAGACAAGTAGCATACATGATATCAGGCCTACTTGCAGTTAAATAGAGTAAAGAGCCAATCATACCTCTGTAGTTACTAACATCTACTGATACTCCAGTATCTTTATCTAACTTGGTTGCAGTGGCCATGGGAGTGGATGCAGTTGAACAGTCTTGCATTCCAAATTTCTTCAGTAAATTTCTGGTGTACTTGGATTGATTTATGAAAGTACCTTCTTCATTTTGCTTGACTTGAAGTCCCATAAATAACTAAGTTCTCCCATCATACTCATTTGATATCTTGACTGCATTAGCTTTGCAAACCTTTCACAGAGTTTGGCATTTTTAGAACCAAAGATGATATCATCAACATATATTTGTACCAAAAGTAAGTCCTTTCCATGGTTGAGGTAGAACAATATTTTATCAATTGCGCCTCTGTTAAATCCACTTTCCAGAAGAAATTGAGCTAAAGTCTCATACTATGCTCCTGGAGCTTGCTTAAGGCCATAAAGTGCTTTATCAAGTCTGTAGACGTGATTAGGAAATTTTGAATCTACAAATCCTGGAGGTTGTTCAACATATACTTCTTTTCCAATTCTCCATTAAGAAAAGCACTTTTCACATCCATTTGAAAGACTTTAAACTTCTTGTTAGAATCATAAGCCAAAAAGATTCTTATGGCTTCCAATCTAGCAACTGGTGCAAATGTTTCATCATAATCAATACCTTCCTGTTGAGAGTAGCCTTTAGCAACCAGCCTTGCTTTATTTCTTATAATTATGCCATCACTATCAGTTTTATTTCTGAACACCCATTTTGTGCCAACAATTGATCTGTTCTTTGGTCTTGGCACTAGGGTCCAGACTTTATTTCTTTCAAATTCATTTAACTCTTCCTGCATTGCTTGCACCCAATCAGCATTTTGAAGAGTTTCTTCCACTTTTTTTGGTTCAGCCTAAGACAGAAAGGAATGATAAAGACATTCATTTGATGTTGCAATTCTAGTTCTGACACCTGCTTTAGGATCTCCAATTATTAAGTCAGGTGTATGTGATTTGGTCCACTTTCTTGCAAATGGAAGTTGATTTCTAGAACTGGATCCTCCCCCATGATCCATGTTATCTCCATCAGTATTTTCTGATGCTCCCCCTATAGTTATGCTCTCTGAGACTTCAGAATTTGAGTTGGATCCTTCAGGATTTGAAGAATCAGAGTTTCCAGAATTATCAGAATTTGTCTCATCGGAACTTGATGAATCAGAACTTGAAGAGCCAGTGACAGGTTCTGATGCTTCTTGAGAGTCTTGAGTTGTGGTATGATCTTCAGCTTGCTCCCCCCTGAACAGGTGCATTTTCCCTTGGAGTAGTTACCACAGTTTCAATGTCATCAGAATTTAACCCGTCAGAACTTACAGGATCAGGATTTAAACCATCAAAATTTACAGAATCAGAATTTAAATATTCATTTTCAAATCTCAGCTGATCATGATCATTGAAATTTTCAAGTCCAGTAATCTTCTTATCATCAAAAGATACATTGATAGATTCCATGACAACCCTTGTTCTTAAATTGTAGACTCTGAAGGCTTTTATGGAAAGTGGATATCCAACAAAAATTCCTTCATCGGCTTTTAGATCAAATTTTGACAGCTGTTCAGGATGAGTCTTAAGAACAAAGCACTTACATCCAAATACATGAAAGTAGTTCAAATTAGGCTTCTTTTTCTTTACCATCTCATATGGTGTTTTCCATGCTTGTTTATAAGTGTAGCATTCTGTGTAAAACAAGCAGTCTGCACAGCTTCAGCCCAAAAGTAGGTTGGCAGCTTTGCTTCATCAAGCATAGTTCATGCAACTTCAATGAGAGTTGTTAGGAATATGTGTATTAGTTTGATGATAAGTTAAACAAAACACTTAAGTAGAAATCTAGTGTTTTTAGCCTCAACGGATAAGACCATCTTGGCTATCCTTTGATGGAGTAGCTTTACTTAGAAATAAGTTTAGTATTGTAGCACATTTCAGTCTCTGTATTTAAGTTATAATTCTTAGAAGTTGTGGGAAATTATAAGTCATGTTGACTACTAGTGGATATGCAAATAGGAGGGCTAATTGTAAATATTTCATGCGTTGTAATTTTGTATAAATGAAGTAGTATCAACTGATAGATTAAAGGCCTTCAACGGATGAGAAACAAAGCTTCAACGGATGTCTCTAAAGCTTCAACGGATAACATCCATCAATGGATGAGTGCATCAACGGATAAAGTTTCAACTGTTAAAGCATCAACGGATGTCACTAAAGCATCAACGGATAAAGCCATCAACGGATGAAAGCTTCAACGGATGCTTAGTTCCATAGCAGTTGATAGTGACAATTCATAAGCTGACAGAGGCACATGGGTTGACAGAGACAATTGGAATGTGGTAGCCTCTTGGAGGAATCAAGAAAAAACAACATTTCCATTCTGGTGCAAACAAGGAAGTATTCAAAGATTCACAGATTATCTTAGATTGCATTAGATAGAGAAATGAAGAAGAAACATGTGAAGAACTATTTTGTAATTGTATTTTATCTTTATCTTCACTTGTAAACTTGAGGGGAGTTGTAATACCTACCATGAACCTTGAGGGGAGTGTACAGGGTGTTAGTGGTGAGGGGAGGGGTGAATATCAAGAAACCCCCCAGAATAAGGTAGGAGAGGTGAGTGGTACCCAAGCTAGCCAAGCCACGGTTTCTCAAAAGACTGTGGTGGTTGAAAAGGATTCAAACTCATCCCTAGTTGCATCCTCCCAAAAGGGTGCAGCTATTAAAAATAGTCCCCAACCAGGGACATAGAACAAAAGAGGGAGGGACACTGAAGCCACACACTCACCTGTAAAAGCCTTCACAAGAAGAAAGAAGGTCAAAACCCTAGTTTCCACACAGGGTGCACACACTGCACAGATACAACCACCTGTATCTATGCCTTCTCAAATTCAGCTTGATGTGACTCCAACAAATGTGGAGTCACAGCCCCATTCTCTCAAAATTGACACACATCAATCACCAAATTCTTCATCACCATCTCTGGATGTGGACATGATATTCACATCAATTCCTGATTCTCCCTCTTTACAACTCAGGGAGGAGCCCCACTCAAATACTGGTGATCATCATCTTTTAGATGATTTGTTGGATCATCAGCCAATTCTTTCAGACTTAGTTGAAGAATCTGTGTCACCTAAATTAAAATCAATCCACACAGATTCAACAATTATGTCACTTTCAATTTCTACTTCTTTTCCTTCTTCAACGGATATTCCTCATCCGTTGACAAGTGGTTGTTCTTCAACGGATAAGCTTAACAGTAATTATCCGTTGATACCATCAGTTTTAACTTCAACGGATACTCCTTATCCGTTGATAGTCTCTACACAAACAACTGAATTAATTCCAAGTGTAGAAGATATGGTTACTGTACAATCACTTCTAGGATTGAGGGAAGGGAGTGAAAACTTGAGTGAGAGGCTGGGTTGCATCCAGGCAAAAGGAGAGCTTGAGAGTCTAAATATGCATGCTATTTCTTCCAGCATGGAAAAAGAAAGTGAGAGGAGTACCACCTTAGTAGGTGAAGGTGAGGGTGTGAGGAGTGTGAGCCAGGGGGAGCCCCTAATGCAAGAAAAAAGAGAAATTAAGAGAAAAGCAGGTACAGGAGGTATAAGGGTGGATCCAGCCATTGCTAGTGAGTCAATGATTGTGGATGATGCTGAAAAGGAAAGACAATTTCAGCAATATTACAAAGCTGTAATTGATAACATTTCCTTGGATGCTGACACTTTTACTCATCCTGTGTCAGCCTATCAACTGTTGGCTATTCAGGGCAATGAGGAGGCAGAAAAGACTTTAAATCTAGTACATACTTCAGAATCTCTACAAAGGGATAAAGTTGCTGTCAATAGGATGCCTTCTACAGCTGGTGAGCCATCTGAAGAATTTAGAGTAAATTCTAATGATGATGACTCTGATTCTTTTGATGGAAGCATGAACTTAGGGGGAGATGAAGGCCCAAGTTTTATTCCAGAATTACCTGAATGGGCATTGACAAAGGAGTCTACACCAGGGCATTTCTATGTATCCTTAGTCAAACAAGTCATGTCTATCCAAAAGGCCATTCAGGAAATTTCAAATGCTGGTACCAAGGCTATTCTTCAAGCCCACCTAGATTCTCTACATCTCATGAAGCTACAATAATTAAGACATAATCTAAGTGTGGATGAACTCAAGAAGGACATAGCTGACTTGAAGTCCTACAATTCTGAGAAGCTGGATTCAATCATGCCCTTTGGTACCATACAGGAACTATTACTGAGACTGAGAAGAGAATCGGATGCTGAAAAGAAGATGGCCAAATTGGAGGAAAGAGTTCAAGCCATTGAAAACTCTGTGGTCACCATTCTTCACAATCAACAGTCTCAGGCTAGTCTTCTATTGCAACTGGCTAAAGCACAAGGCTTGACCCCTCTCCTTGATGATAACAAAAAGGGGGAGAATAAAAAGGAAGGGGAAGGGGAGCCATCTACACATATAAAAATATCAAAAGTGCTAGTTCCAGCCATCACTACTTCTCCAACACTTCAAATCAAAGGAAAGCTTGATGGAATTGATCTAATTCAGCTAGCAGCAGCTGAGATGAAGGTGAAAGAGCAAAAGAGAAAAATTGATGAAAGAATGCAACAAGTGTTTGACTCTTCAACTACAAAATCCTTATCTGTGAAATATAGCACAAAAGTTGAGCCAATCATTATGGAGCACAAGCCAGTAAGGAGGAATAAGGTTGGAGAAACTTCCTTCAGGAACCTGAAGCCCATGGTACTCAAGCCAACCACTAGATTCAACAAGGACTCTACAAAGAACCCTCTAAGCTTTGATCAACTAAAAGAAGTGGATTTTCCTCTTCCAAAGCCTGATGAAGACAAAGTTTTGGGTGGTAACATCATAAAGCACAAAGAGCCCAAAGATGTAGTGGAAAGAATGAATATGGCTATCATCTATAGAGAGGGAAAGAGCATCTGTGTGATGCAAGGACATCCCAAATTCTCAATAGCCAAGAGGGAAGAGACCAAAAGGCTAAAGGAAGAAGCTAAAAAGCTAAAGGCTGACAAAAGAGCACAAGCAAAGCTTGAAAAATAGCTAAAGTCAAGTCAAATTGAAGAAAAGAAGAAAATTGAAGACAAGAGTGAAGGAGACAAGACTGAAAGCATAAATGTGGATATGGGGAATATGGTTGGTGAGAGTGTGGAGGAAAGGAGTGAGGAAAGAAAGGAATGGCAGAAAGGGAACAAAAAGAAGGTCAAGGCAAAAAGGAAGAGTGAAGATGACACTGAGGAAACCCAATCAAAATCTAAACCACTACCTTCTATTCCTGAACCTGTTGTGGCTGATCCCAGTAAAAATATTCATAGTGAAACAATCATCCCCAAAGAGGAACCTATTGATTGGGACACCATCAAATTGCCTACCTTCCTAACTACCTCTCCACCACCAAAGAAACTAAAAAAAAATCCAAATCAATACCTCCCCTAACCTCAAGTAAATTCACTCAGAAATATAAATCTAAGCCTAAGCCACAAGCCTCAAAGGATGATTATGTTCACATTTGTGACATAAAAGAACATACAGATATTGAACTCTTCCTGGATGAGCTGGAGGAAGTAAGGGGAATAAATGCCTATAGACAGCTACCAGAAAGGCTAGTGTTCAAATATAAAGGAAATATGGAAAGGACTTGGCCTCTTCAAAAAATTCTAAGTGAGGGCTATTCTACCTTGGTTAGAGTCTACTCAGCTATCAAAAGGGATATTGGCTTTTCCAGGACTGCCAAAACTGAGATTCTCAACAAGATTGCCAGCATAAATAAGAATTGGTGGAAGTCAAATTCCTTGCCTAGAACATTACTCATCCCTGAGCATGGAATCGTAATTCATAAATCACCTAATTGCTTGATGGAGTTCAGAGACAATAAAGGAGTCAGAAGATTTTTCAGACTTGAAGACCAGCTTAAAATTGCCGGTAATGAAACTCTCAAGGACATGCAATCTAAGTTGGATATCAGTTTAGAAGATGAAGCTGAATTCTACAGACAACTCCAACTTCAAGTAGAGGAAAATGACAGGAGGCTAGGGAAGAAAACAAGGGAACAGAGGAAAAGAAAATGATTTGCTCAGTACATACACTTTTGCAGTACTTTTGAATTTCTACTTGATTTCAACTCATATATTTATTAAGTGTTTTGTTATCATCAAGTTAACCCTGAATTTATGCCTAAAATTCTAGTAGACATAAATAGGGGGAGATTGTTAGGAATATGTGTATTAGTTTGATGATAAGTTAAATAAAATACTTAAGTAGAAATCTATTGTTTGTAGCCTCAACGGATAAGACCATCTTGGCTATCCGTTGATGGAGTAGCTTTACTTAGAAATAAGTTTAGTATTATAGCACATTTCAGTCTCTGTATTTAAGTTATAATTCTTAGAAGTTGTGGGAAATTATAAGTCATGTTGACTACTAGTGGATATGCAAACAGGAGGGCTAATTATAAATATTTCATGTCTTGTAATTTTGTATAAATGAAGTAGTATCAACTGATAGATTAAAGGCCTTCAACGGATGAGAAACAAAGCTTCAACGGATGTCTCTAAAGCTTCAACGGATAACATCCATCAACGGACGAGTGCATCAACGGATAAAGCTACAACTGTTAAAGCATCAACGGATGTCACTAAAGCATCAACGAATAAAGACATCAATGGATGAAAACTTCAACGGATGCTTAGTTCCATAGCAGTTGATAGTGATAATTCATAAGCTGACAGATGCACATGGGTTGACAGAGGCAATTGGAATGTGGTAGCCTCTTGGAGGAATCAAGAAAAAGCATCATTTCCATTCTGGTGCAAACAAGGAAGTATTCAAAGATTCACTGATTATCTTAGATTGTATTGGATAGAGAAATGAAGAAGAAACATGTGAAGAACTATTTTATTATTGTATTTTTTCTTTGTCTTCACTTGTAAACTTGGTGATATATAAACCAAGTTGCATGTAATAACCCCAATTTTTGGAAATTTTTGAAACCCTTATGAATAGTGATTTTGCAGATTATTGCTGAATAAGAAAACTGTTCATGCCACACTATGTAGGGTTTCTTTTATGGATATTCTGAGATTGTATTGGTACTCTATATGATATATAAGTGTATGTAAAGATCATCAGAATCCAAATTTGAACCTTTTGATTTTTCCCGAAAATCCACCAGATATCGAAAGAATTGAGTATAAGGTAACAGGATAAAAAAGATTTAAATTAAAGGATTATAAGAGAGGATCATAAAAGGATTATAATGTATTGAGAAAGGTTAAGGAAACCCAAGTAATAAGATCCCGGGTATGATCCCTCAAACGAGAAACGAGAACGAAAGTTAAGCGAACCGTATAACAGATCAGCGTTCATTAGGCAAACAATTAGGAAGTTAATCAAGGAGTTTAGGGATGATGAGGTCATCCAACCAATAAGAAGAGGGCAAGTAAGGGATGATGACATCACAAGGTGACATAAGCATGACATAAGGGGGAAGGAGGTGTGGATGAATGATAACCACACAAAGTTCAAGGTTAATAAGGTAATTAACCAAAAATAAATCAAAAGCAACCAAGCTAGGCAAAACAACTCACAAACACAAAATCATTTCATTTCTTCAAACTTGCTCTCGGCTTTTCTTTATTTCAAGAAGAAGAAATTTCAAAATTCAAGTTCCAAGCTTCCTAAATTGGTAAGATAATTATCTAGTACTCCTTATGCATAGTTATGGCTATTCTATAAGTTTAAGCCTCCAAATCATTCTCAATCTCTTCCAAGAAATCAATGAAGAAGATAATGAATAGTGATTTCAAGATTTTTAACTTGATTTTTCTTGTTTTTCCTTTAAGATCCAAGCATCCCTAAGACATCTCAAGGCTTCTTAAGGCTTCCTAGCTACTCACATCACTTCAAGGAAGGTATATCATCTCCAAACCCTAGCTTTACTTTGTATATTAGGATGATTTTGGTTGTTATGGTAAAAGAGTAGCTTAATGCTTGTAGGTTTAGAGTTTGGGTTGGAGTTGTAGTGAATTGAATGTTGAAACTTGTTGATTAGTAAATGACTTAAGTATAGTTTTAAATTCATGATTGAGAATAACATAAATTGTAGAACTTGAGGTTTTGGGGGCTGTTGTAGTGTGATATGGATGGACTTTGGTTGTATGAATGGATTGGGGTTGATTGGTGATTGTTTTGGAATGGTATAAATTTGGGAAATCGCGTAAACATAGCCGTCGTAATGTCCGATTTACTTTAGACTGCTTTTGTTCATAACATTAGGACCCGAGAACTCCCTGCTAGGTTTTGACCATTGCCATGTTTAGATATTTCATGTTACGATCTTCGTTTTGATATGTGGTTCGTTTGATTCCGATGTACGGTTTAGGAGAAACGGCCGTTTTAAGTAACGACATTTCGCGAATGAACCATTACCCCTCGCCTTACTTTGAAACATAGGATAAAGACCTTAAAGGACTAATTGGAGTATGAAACATTTATGTAAAGTGTAATAGGCAGTTGGTAAGACACTCGCGAAGGAATCACCTTAAAACTCGTAATGGTTAAATTATTAAAAATGGTGGAGCCGAGGGTACTCGAGTGACTTAAGAGAATCAGTAAGCGCAAAGCGAGCGTTAGAGTCTAATTTGGTTAAAGTATAGATTTACAAGTGACTTTTGTTTAATTCCAACTCACATGTTGTTTATAGGTTACCAGACTCGTCCCGAGCCATTTGTAACCCCCAGTCGCTCAGGCAAGTTTTCTACCCGCTATACTGTTGTTGTGATGTATATATGTATATGCATTGTCTTGTGATAAATGCATATTTGTTATTAGCAAAGTCTTGCGATATATTGTAGCATGTGATATGGTATATATGCATGCTTGGTTCGTAATCTTGATACATATATCTGTTGATTCAGTTGATAATACCCATGCTAGAGATAAGCGGTAATTTGCATATACCCTTAGTAAAGGGGACCCCAAGGTGAACATATTTCTAAACCGGGAGTCGATGTTCCTGAGTATATTATATATATATTTATATATATATGGATATAGTTTTTAAAACTATTGATCGAATAAGGTTTATTCGATAACTTTATTTTATTTAATGAATATTATTTGAATATTCATTCGAGGACTTATGACTCTGTTTATTCTATTTAATAATTATTATTTTAATATTCATTTGAGGATGTATGACTCCATTTATTTTATTTAATGAATATTATTTATAATATTCATTCGAGGTATTAAGACTCCACTTATTATTTAATAATATCCTTTATTTTATTAAAGAATAATGTTTCGATAATCAAACTTATTTTCGATTATTCGAATAAAGACAGTACTTTCATATAAGTATATCTTTGGTTATTTAATATCCATTTCAAGTATGAGTTTTAAAACTTCTACTTCGATTATTTTTATAAGGATTATCTTTATGAGAATATTATTTAAATAATAATATTCAGATATTTCTAATATATCGGGACTAATTTATTTTAATAAATCAGCAGTACTCCAAACATTCTTAAAAATATTTTCGAGTCTTTAAAATGATTTCTAAAAGTTAGGGCGGATCCCAAAACTCATTCTTTTATATTTAAGATCCTCCTTTCGAAGGGGATTTAAATACTCGCTCAAAACCTGGGGGATCCGGCTCTGTGGTGTATTTTACATTCGCAACGTGGTTGCTATTTTGAGAAAACAATTTGATTACTTGCCCAACATTCGGGAAGTAAGTCCCTCTAATTGAGTCGGCATAAGCGACAGGCCGGGGTACGGTCTATCAAAGTGTAAGTGGCTGGGTGGTAGTCCATCAACGCGTAAGAGGCCGGGTGGCGGTCCAGCACAAGGTCCTTATGTGGCCAGGGTGATGACCGGTGGGGGATTCATCCATCTACTAGTAGAAAAGGTTACTTATTGGTATCTTTGCCTGATCAGCAAGATATCGGGTTTATGCCACAATTCTTTTTCCTTCCAAAAATTTATTGGATGTTACAAACTCTGTTCATACTTTACATAACAGAGGTTTTCAGGAAATGTATAAAGAAGATGTATATGTGGATATATATATCGGAACTTTATGAAGTATATCATAACTTCATTTCCTTCAATAATACTTCAAAGATTAATCTATTCAAATCTTGTCTTGTAGTCTCATCTATGTGATGAACTGTTGAAAGCTCATTATAACTTGAACGGTGGTAGTTCAAGTAGTATTTGGAAAAGATATAAGTATATTGGAGTATCTTGTAACTTCATCTTTTAAACTTATATCTAGTAAATGATTATCTTATGCATATCAAAGATTTTCAGAAAAACGTTGAGACAAGGTTAGATATATGAGATCACCTTGCAACGATAGTTTTATACAGTTATAAACTGGAACTCTATGTATATTATGCATGGAAGAGGACTTCCAAGATTTTGAAAAGTATATATGTATATATACTGAATATTTTGCGACTTCATCGCATTAAGATATCAAACTTGGTTCATTTCTTTTGACCAAGACTTTCATGAGTACTATGAGAAGGCTCATATATTGTTAATCATTATATATATTATTTTGGTGGGCTTGCTGCTCACCCTTGCTTTCTTCTTTCATCACACAATAACAGATAGAAAAGATGAACAGGACCAAGCTCCCGATTCGCAAGCGGTTGGAAAATGTTCCGCAGTCTTCTGGAAGCGTTGATGCCACCGTAGCTGAGGTAGGAGCTACCAATAGGCTAGGTTTTCAACTATTGATGAACCAGACTTATGTATAATATGAATTGTATTAATGGCAAGAAATATGTAAATTTATTCAGAACTCTTTTAAGGTGTAACAGTTTATAACTGTGGAATATAAGGACTTGTGTTATTTTTGAGTGTTCATCTCTGAGACTATAACTTGTGGTGTGTGTGTTTATTGTGGGGTCACAGTACAGAGTAGTTGATTATTTATTAAGATTGGGTGTTATTAAGGGAAATGGAACTCGTGACAACCCGGATCCCCGACCCCGGATTTGGGGGTGTTACAGAAATGGTATCAGAGCCAAGCGTTATAAACCTCAGAGATGATGTGACGTTAAGATAATAAGTTTACTAAGATAATAAGAACTCTTGCCAAGTTCATAGTCGGGCTACCTAACGTAGTACTGACAGTTAAAACCCTTACGGGAACCCTTATAAATATCGTGATAGTAACATAGTTCGTTCTCGTATAGGGCAGCGGGGCACCGAACCCTGAGGTTCAGGAGCATCAGCATGAGAATGTTTTATTACAAGTTGGAGATCAAATTGTGAATCCGATAGAGTACCCTAATGAGGGACCGGATGAGATTCATATTGAGAATGTTGCGGTTGAGGATGTTATTCCGGAAAGGATTGTGGCTGTGGAGGATCTCATGGAGGATCCTGATGAGAATGAAGAGAGGACCGCTGAGGAATTGATGACCGTAGTCAGGGCGACTACCAGAGCAAGAATGGCCGCGAGGGTGGCACTAGAGGATGAAGAGTTACCAAGGGCACAAAGGTTAATGAGGGCAGAAGGAGTGGGGCCTTCTACGACACCAATTATACCAGTATCAGACCCTCTTCCAGAGGTTCCTGTAGACATCCATGAGGTTCCACCAATTCCTGTTCCCTCCCCTGTACAGAGCCCAACACCTACTGAGGAAATGCCACCTTTATCTCCTGCACCATTGTCACCTGATACCGTGCTTGGTTATCCGTTTGGATCTCCTGGGTCTGCGCCACCTGCACCCCATGGACTGCTAGATGCTACCACTCAGGCTTCTCTTATCACCAATTATCACATGACTTTGGGTGGCCTGTCCGAGGCCCGTAATGTTAGGAGTGATCTGTTGGATCGACTTACTGCACCAAGGATTGAGGGCGGGGTACTTCCGGCAGGATTAGCTCATAGCATGGAAAGGATTGAGGCTACCACCCGTGTTACAGCTAGAGGCCATCTTGAGGGTTAGATTGATCCAGCTCTACTTGCAACTATCTTAGACCTCATCATATCTGTGATAGAGCAGGTTAGGGATGTCGTGCGTGCCCGCATTTCTTGATCCATGGTAGTGTGCAGAGCCAGAGCAATCAGACAAGGGTTTCATGTAGCACCGCTTTTGGAGGATTAGCCTAAGTTATGAATGATTAGTTTTAATGACTAGATGATTATCTATGGTAGTACTTTTGGGATAGAAGCGATCAGATCATATGATGTAGTTCTCTTTAATGTGTTCAGTTGTTGTACCCTCGAACCAATGGTTATGTATATATTCGTTAATTTCAGTTCAGATCAGTTTGTTGTGATAAGTTCATATTGTTAATTGCACTATTAACACTTAAGAGAGTGTCATGAAGTTTATAGAACTTGAGAATTCATAATTTGCAATCATGCAAGGACAGAACAAGGGAAAGACTTAAGCAAAGTAAGTAAGACAAATATCCAGAGATTCTCAAAAAAAAAAATTCCAAGTAATATGCCCCCACAAGGAATAAGATTAGAGCAAACCCTGAACGTGATAGTCAGGGAGGTCGCCATCAAGATAAAAGGAACCCATAACATAATGAAGTGGAAAATGAGGATTTAAAACATGTAGGATGACCCCGATTATGGGGAGGAGGAGGGAACGTCCAGACTAAGGAAACAGAAGTTGAGTAAGGAAAGGAGACCCGAGACGGTACTCCTATACGATAATTTATGGACCTTTCTAGACAAGACTTAGACTATTATCCCCAACCACCACCCTGAGGAGACAGTGCAGTGAGAAATTCTTTCAGGACCTTTAAGTCGCTAAGCTCTCAGAGTTCCAAGGAACAAGCTGGCCCAGTCGAGGCAAGAGCCTGGCTAAAGGAAATATAGGAATCATTCGAGATTCTAAATGATGGACGAATCACAAAAGACTATTTTTGTCACTTACCCTCCTAAGAGAGAGGCCACACGCTGGTGAAAGGCCAAGGAGGGCACGGAGCAAGAGGTAATAATAAACTGATTTAAGTTCAGTCAACTGTTTTGGGGAAAGTAATTCCCAAGGTTATGGAAATAGTGTAAGAAATACACCCAAGTGTATCTTGTGAACTCATCCACTATAACCATAGCATATTTCTTCTTTGCAATAGACATGACATTGACTGGACCAAATAGATCAACATGTAGTAGGTGATAAGGCTTAAGAATTGAGGATTCAGTTTTTCTTTTGAATGGAGATTTTCTTTGTTTTTCCTTGTGACATGAATCACAAAAGCCATCAGGAGCAAATACTGATTTTGGCAGTCCTCTCACAAGATCTTTCTTTACTAACTCATTTATGTTGTTGAAATTTAAATGAGAGAGTCACTTGTGTCAATTTCAGCTTTCTTCAATTGATGCTCTACTCAACAGACAGATTGCAGAACCATCAGAATTTGTTGAAAGTCTGGCTTCATATATGTTACCATGCCTGTAACCTTTCAGAACTACTTTGCCTGAGAATTGCTTACAACTTCACAGTGTTCTTCAAAGAAATCCACATGATAACCTCTATCACATATTTGACTCACACTTAGCAGATTGTGTTTAAGTCCTGAGATAAGAGATACTGATTCAATGATGACATTCCCAATATTGATATTGCCATATCCCAGAGTTTTTCCCATGTTGCCATCTCCATAAGAAACTCCTGGGCCAGCTTTCTCCACAAAGTCTGATAACAGGGCTTTATTACCAGTCATATGTCCTGAACATCCACTGTCCAATACTAGGATGTTTTTCCTATTACCCTGCAATCATAAAGACCACTATTGGTTAGTTTTTAGGACCCAGAATTGCTTGGATCCTTTGGCCTTTTTAAGTTTTTTAGCATTTGCAGCGGATTTAATTTCAGAGTTTATGCTAACATGCTGTTTATCAGAATTTATATCAGACTTTGCATCAAAACTTACACTAGAAGGAATTACACTAACTTTCTTCAAAGAAGGTTTAATTTGATAATAATCATAGTACAAACTATGATATTCCTGACAAGTATAAATGGAATGCCATAAACTACCACAATGAAACCAAGGATTTTGTGGTTTAAACCTAACAGACTGACTCTTAACTCCTGATTTAGGAGGTAAAGAGTTTATATCTTTATTTTTCCTGCAAAAAGAAGCAAGATGGTTAGAGTTTCCACAGTTATAAAATTTCTTTCTAGGAGCATTAGGAACAGGCATATAATTATTGCTTTTATTCACACCTTCCTTTCCATTTCTATTTTTCCTAGCTTCCTTTACCTTGTTCACATTTCTAATCTCTTTCAGCTTATGCTTAAGCTGCTTCTTTGGCATTAAGCCTATGTTTACTTCAGCTGGTTTATCCTGTTTTAATCAGAAGTTGATTTTTCTTTGACTTCTGTCCTAGACTCTTTCATCTTTTCAGAATCAGACTTTACAGTTTTTGCTACAAACTTGACAGGATTTACCTTTGGCTTAGTAGTCTGTTTAACAAAAATTGGCTCAATTTGCACAGTTCCTTTCTCACTTTTATCATCTCCATAACCTAAGCCCTCTTTCCAGTTTCCACTATTTAGTAAATTCTGAGTTGTTCTGCCACAGTTAGTCCAAGTTCCGATGATCTCTCTTTCCTTTTCTAAATCAGTTTTTAGAGATTCATTCAATTTTAGCACTTTATCTCTAACATACAAAGCCTCATCTCTTTCTTTCTTAGTTTGATGAAGAAAAACTAACTCCTTTTCTAAATAGTCATTTCTGTTTTTAAGATCAAGATTTTGAGATGTTAATCTTTCACATGTTAAAGTCTGATCTCTAAAACTAATGAACATGGTTTTAAGGTATAATCTCAACTCAGTAATATCATCAGTATGAAAATCAAAGGTTGTTTGAGGTACCTTTAATTCAACAATTTCAGGGCTGCTATCAGCATTTGCCATCAATGCATAGTTCACCTCATCTTCAGAATGTGAAGTATTTGTCCAGATTTTCTTCTTTATGACAAGTGCCTTGCCTTTATCACTTTTTCCTTTCTTGCAGTCAGGAGATATGTGGCCTCTTTCACCACAATTGTAGCATTTGACATTTGAGTTGTCTCCTCTGTCAGACTTTCCTCCTTTGCCTTCAGACTTTCTGAACCCTTTCTTATCAGAACTTCCACCTTTCCTGAAAAACTTCTTGCCCTTTCTGAATTTCTTGTATGCTATCTTTGTGATACCCTTCACCATTAGAGCACACAGTTGCATCATCTCAGCATCAACATCAGCTTCAGATAAACTTTCAGTTTTCGAATCATCATCATTAGAATATGATGACTCTGAATCAGACTTTATGATGAGAGCCTTTCCTTTGCCATTCTTTAAGACAACAACTTTAGAAGATTCCTCCTCAACTTTAAGAGCAACCGTCCTTGACTTTCTTCCATGCATCTTGCTCCTTTGATCCATCTCAAGTTCATAAGTCTTGAGCATACCATAAATTTCATCAAGAGTAGTTTCAGTAAGGTCATAGTTGTCTCTTATGGTAGTAGACTTCAAATCCCAATTTTCAGGAAGAGCTAAGAGGAATTTTAGATTTGAATCTTCAAGATCATATTCCTTGTCCACCAGTGACAGATCATTCAATAGTTTGGCAAACCTGTCATATAAATCAGTTAATGACTCATCAGCTTTTAAGTCAAAGTGCTCATACTCTTGAGTGAGTATAGTCCTCCTATTATCTTTAATTGCATCAGTTCCCTGGCATCTTGTCTCCAAAGCATCCCATATCTCATTTGCAGTCTTGCATCCAATTACCCTTTTTGACATGACATTATCAATTGCACTATGCAGAAAATTTTACCCTTCCATCCTTAGCAATAAATGAGATGTCTTCAGCTGTGTACTCACTTTTCTCCTTTGGAATCATCTTTGTTGGTTGATCAACAACTGCAACAGAGAGCTTGGTAGGCTTATATGGTCCTTCATTAATTTTGTCAAGGTATTCTGGATCTGTAGCTTCCAGAAACATAGCCATCTTCACTTTCCATATGAGATACTCAGATGGTCTCAGTATGGGAACTCTAATTGTCTCATATCGACTGTGGGTTTGAGTGTTCTGAGTTTCTTGAGTTTTGGTGGGCTTAGTTGGGGTTTGTGTTTCTTCAGACATGATTTTGATTTAGATCTTTACTGTATGTGTGTTAACAGAAAAGCTCTGATACCACCTGTAGAAGGGGGTTGGATACAGTGTTTATACAATCAAATTGATTTGGACACAAGTATGTAACAAAGATCAAGTATATTCAATAAACTCTGTTATAATATGAACTGTTGTTCTCTCTCAGTGATGAACAAATATCACTAAGAGCTGCTAGGTTACAATGAATAATGTTTCTCGATAATGATAACACATATAGTGTAAACCCTAAGTCTATGTTTATATAGTACACAGTTACAAGATATATTCTAATTGATATGGAATATAATTCTGTCTCCTAAAATATATCAATCAGATATCTTATACATGTCTTCTAGTCTTCCAACTCTTCATGCATATCTTCTTTTGATTTAGTTCAAATCTTCTCCTGTAAATCAGCCGCATTCCTTATCTGAAAGTCTTCCCTCACTTAAGTACTGATATGTATCTTCTGACACCTTAAGTTCTGATATTAAGTTCTGACTTCAGTAAGTTCTGATTTCAGTAAGTCCTGATATGTCATGTTGTTAAGTTCTGAAAACTAAACACAAATCATATTAGACATGACATCTTAAATATATCTAACAAGATAAATAATGATATTCAAATTTACTAATATTAATTATGAAAATTATTTGTTAAATAATTAAGTGAGACTCAATTATAATACAAATAGGAATTTCGAATTAATAATAACTCCTAATTAGTTAAGAGTTATAATTCATTTTCTACTCTCTATATAATATCTCTTGTGTGGCTGATTTTTGTGCACAAGACTTTTACTAAAACCCTAGCCACCAAGAGAGAAGATGGAGAGAGCAAGAAGAAACGGGTTTGTGATAGTACACATCCAATCCTTGAGTTCAAGCATTTGTGTGGATACCGATAGAGCGTAGATCGCGAGAGCGGGATGCGTGGTGATTGAACAAGATTTGGATCTCCATTAGTCAACCAATTGGTAAAGCTTCTTAAGGTAAACAATCTGATCTACGAATTAAATATATGTTTTTCGCAAAGATCCTGCGGTGGGTTTTGAAAATTCTGATTTTTTACGTTTTAATTACTGTTTCCGTTGCGCTTATGTGTTCGAAACCCAACAATGGAATCAGAGCTACTTGCGAAAAGTGTTTAATTCGTTTATGTGTTTACTGGTTTTATGATGATAACATGTATACAATATTTCATGACTGTTATGTATGCGATTTTGTATGTTTTACATGTTGTTATGTTTATATATACGTATGTATGTATATGTTTTGAATATATGATATTAATGAGAGTTATATAATCATATGATGATTATATAATATGTATATATACTGATATATACATGTTTTGTATTTGTGCTTATTATAAGAATTGTATTTGATACGATTCTGAATCGGATGCAGCAGATTTGCTGAAATCTGTGTCTGGTGTCCGATTTTTGCGAACGAATACGCTATTTTATATGGAATCGAGCGTCTGAACGTAACTGATAGCTAAAGCTATCATCGACTGATTTGTAAGGCCTTTGACGTCATTTAGGCCCTCTAATCTACGATTTAATGTTATCAGATTTAATTTCTAATTTTCTAATTTTTTTCAATATTTGGTTTTTATGATTAGATCATGATGGTATGATATGTTAAGATCAGATTATGTGTTTTAACATATTATTTTGTGTTAATTGAGCATGGTGGATGGTTATGGCTTATGACCTTAGGTTAATGGTTTTGGTTTTTTAAATACGACTTGCATGTCATTTAATCTTGTAAGTTTTAAATCTCGAATGTAACTTGAGTTCTTCTTGTAAGTTCATTAGATTAGTTTTCATATTTCATTCTTGTAATGTACATGAAGACATGAAGATTTTAAGATCAAGGGTAATCCCACACGGAGGCCATCCAAGGAAGTAATACAAGAAAGAAGACATGTAATAGTTAGCCTGTAATTATTTTCCACCTTAGATTGACCTAGATCTTTGTCATTAGCTTGATAAAGATCACATAGGATGAATCCATAACCAACCAAGTTTATTTATTGCACTTTACATATATATGCGCATATGATGAATGTATGTGTATAGTAGTTTATAAAGATGCATGCTTAAGTAGATTAAGGATGTATGTATAAGATACGACATCCATGTAATGCTTGCTAAACAAGATAAAATCTGTAACGATTCAAGATTTTTAAATGAACAAATGATTATGAGATTCTCGTGTTTATGAAACACGGAATAAAATATAAATTTTCTTTGTTTCTGACATGGGGCGATTTTGTCAAAAGCGAATTCATTGAACTTGTAAGGTTGTGTGTTTTAAGCGAGACCGTTATGTCTCACTCACTACCTGGAAATCAAACCATTGACGAATATTGATTTGAAGTATTTTATTCAAGGAAAAATTGAGAATCTCTTTATGATGGGATCATGATCGTTTTAAAATTAACAAAATCCTAAAGTTAATATTAAGTTGATCAGATGCCTTCCAATGAGTCCAATGCGTTAACCCCTAGATCGACCAGGAGTGGGTTCGCCAAAGTGAAGTACTCCTATCTATCGTGGGAGATGTGTTGAAGTATATTGATACTTTTTGACTATTGGGTTTGACTTAACTAAGTTATCAAAATAGGATTGTGAACTTAAAGGTATAGAGTTGGCGAGATTTATTAGATAAATATGAACAAATGTTGTTCCACCAAGTTATCCAAGAGTTATATAGTTGATATAATTGACAAATGTTGTCTAACTAAATAATCATGTTTTAGGAGAAAATCCAAAGCTGACCTAACGCATGGTGAAATATGGATCTTGGCTCACTAAAAAGGATATAAAAGATATTATTTCCGAATTAATAGTTAGGGCTATTGATTTGATAAAAATAGTGGGAGATATATATTGTGAATATATATATATATATATATGAATAATCACTTGAACATAATTTAGTGATCATCTGTAGACTAAGTCATTTTATGTACTTTAATATTGTAGATATCACATGGTAAATAACACAGATAACTTCTCTAGGTAATAGTCCTTGAGAAGGACAAGCTGAAATGAAATAATTTCCTCGATTGACATGGGAACTTGAGGATTATCCTCGGGTTCAAGGATGTCACTCAAACCCCTCCCTTATTTCTTATAGCTGAGAATGAAACATGTGCAAAACAAAATGCTTATCAGAAGCAAATTAATTATGCAACTGATGTTTCATGTCTCATGCTTGTAATTATGAGTGCTGAGCTTTAGAAGCAACAAAGAGCATAATGATGCTTATGATATGATTGGGCACCTTCAAAAGATGTTTGAAGAATAGGACCATCAGAAAGATTTGACAATAATAAGGCACCATACTTTTGCATTAATGGGAGAATCATATCCGGTTGGACCACATGTTCTAAAGGTGATAGGCATATGTACCTTGATATTTTGGGTTTCAAGAATTGTCCAGAGACTCATCTTGATTTGATCAAAAGATAACAACTTATATTCTTAGTTTGCTAAGAAAAAAGGAATGAGATAGACAGAACACTCACTGAGTTGTTAAGCATGTTTAGAACTGCTGAAAATAACACGGTAAAGGCATGAATTACGCCCATATTGATGATGTACACATGGAATTCAAATGGGAAAGGAAAGTGGACAGGCAAGGTGAAGATTTGATCTTATTTGGTGCCAAACCAAAGTCCAATCCCAAAGGGCTTTTGAAGCCTAATAGTGATGTTGCTAAAGGAGATGATTGTCATTTTTGTGGAAATAACTGGATGAATGGAAGTTAAATTGTCGAGCTTATTTGGAAGATCTAAAGAAGAAGATTAGCAATGGTCAAGCTTCAGGTATAGGGTTAGAATTAGAGCAAAAGTTGTTGCTCTAGTTGAAGGAACTCGATACCTAATGTTGCCCATAAGGCGGGATTGAGAACTTGATAAATTGTTATTATGTGCCTTCCTTTAGCGGATACATTAAGTCAATTTCTTGTCAGGACAAGAAAGGTTTTCATTTTAATTAAATAAATAATAGTTGTTTATTCTATTTCAATGTTAAGACTTATAATGTTGCACAGTTAGTTAACAATTTATATGTTCTAAGTTGACTCAAATCAAACATTACCTCTAGCATTGTCGTTAAGCCATAATAATGGGAAATACATTTCTGAGTTACATATAGATGAATACTTGGATAAATTTGATTTTGAATCATACGAAAGATGCGAACTTTGTCTCATTGGCAAAATGATTAAAGCTTCTTTTACCTGATCAGGTGAAAGGGCCACCGAACGATTATGACTTATACATAATGATGTATGTGGTCGAATGCGTATGATGGCAAGGGGGGCTTATACTACTTCATAACATTTACTGATGATTTCAGTAAATATGGATATGTGGTTCTTATGAAGAACAAATCTGATTTTTTTGAAATGTTCAAAGAATATAAGGCCGAAGTAGAAAAGAAAACAAGGGAAAAGTATAAAAGTTTTACGATCAGATCGTGGAGGAGTATACTTAAACCTCAATTTTAAGAGTTTCTTGAAGGAGTGTGATAGTGTATCATAACTTACTCCTTCTGGAACACCTCAATGGAACAGAGATTCTGAGAGGAGAAATAGTACCTTGTTGGACATAATGCGATCGATGATGAGTCAAGCGGATCTTCCATTCGGTTTCTGGGGTTATGCTCTAGAACCGACTGCATATACACTTAACCAAATTCTGACTAAAGCGGTTCAAAAGACTCCATATGAGATATGGACTGATAAACGTCATAGCATGTCATTTATAAAAATTTGGGGATGTGAAGCATTTGTAACACGTTTAGCCTCTGACAAGCTTGGACCAAAATTAGATAGATGATATTTCATGGGATACCCAAGTGAGACTAGGGTATAGTTTTTATAATCCTTCCGAGAACAAAGTGTTTGTTGCTCGGGCCGCTGTATTTTTTGAGGGAGAATTACTTTCTAAGAAAATTAGTGGGAGGACAATATATCTCGATGAAGATCGAGAACCACATGATAACATTGAACCAGAGTTGGAATAAGATTAGGATGTACATCAAAATGTTGAAAGTAATCCCGTCCAAGAAACACAGGTTATTCGTAGATCTAGTAGGATTCACCATGAGCCCGGGAGAAATTATGAATTTCTTTTGACTCAAGATGGTGATGTGATGTTTACGGATAATGATAAGCCTCTCACCTACCAAGATGCTATGAACAGTTCAGACTCCGAGAGATGGCTAGAGGCCATAAAATTCGAGATGGAATCCATGTATCAAAATAAAGTACTGACTTTAGTTGATCCACTCGAAGGGGTAAAACCTATAGGGTGCAAGTGGGTTTTCAAGAAGAAAACTAACATGGATGGTAAAGTACAGACCTATAAGACGCGACTAGTGGCAAAAAAGTTTCAAATAAATTCATGGTATAGACTATGATGACACTTTTTCACCGGTTACTATGGTCAAGTCCATCAGGATTTTGTTAGCAATAGTTGCTTACTTTGACTATGAGATTTTGCAAATGGATGTCAAAACTGCTTTCTTATATGGGAGCCTTGAAGAGGATGTATATATGATACAATCTGAGGGTTTTGTTGATCCAAAGTTTGCTAAGATAGTTTGTAATTGCTTCTATCTATTTATATATTGAAGCAAGCCTCAAGGAGAATGAATATTCATTTTGATAAAACGGTCAAAGAGTTTGGCTTTATTTAAAACGAAGATGAACTATGTGTTTGCAAGAAGGTTAGTGTGAGCCATGTGACATTCCGAGTATTATATGTAGATGACATATAACAAATAAGGAATGACATACCTTCTCTACAGGCTGTTAAGACTTGGTTGAGAAATAGTTTCTCGGTGAAAGACTTGGGCGATGCTACCTATATATTAGGGATCAAGATCTATTGAGATAGATTGAAAAGATTAATCGACCTAGTCGGAGTACATACATTGATAAAATAATACACCATTTTAGGATGCAAGAGATATAGAAAGGATATATTTCAATGTCTCATGGGATAGTGATCTCAAAAGATAATTGCCCCCTAAATCATTAGATGATAAGGGCCGTTTGAGAAAGTTCCAGATGCGTCAGCAATTGGATCTATAATATGTACAATGATATATATTTATCCTGATGTTTCGTATGCTTTGAGCATGACGATCAGATACCAGTCTAATCCAGGTGAGGGTCACTTGATAGTTTTTGAGAATATTCTTAAGTACTTAAAGAGGACTAAAGATTTATTTTTGGTGTATGGAGAAGATAGGGAACTGGTTGTAAAGGGTTACACTGATACTAGTTTCTGAACCTAATTTTTGGACAGACAAGGATGATTACGAGTTTATGTCTGTTTTGTGTTTTGTCTAAATATAATTGATGTTAGCTTGAATAGTTCACAGCAAGAACATTGATGATTCTATGGAAGCCGAATATATTGAAATATTTTTAAACAACCATGGAGATTGTTTAGGCATGTCCTTAGACAATATCTCCTTATTAATGAGATTAATGATTAAGGAGATATACATGTAAAGTGCATAGTAATGATAGTGTTGCAGACCCACTAACTAAGGCTTTGTCGCAGCAGAAGTACGATGGCCATACTAGTTCCATGAGTATTAGATACATGGGTGATTGGCTCTAGTGCAAGTGGGAGATTGTTAGTGTTTGTGCCCTAGAGACAATACTATGATGTTTTAGTTTAAGATATTAGGATTATTAATGTTTATGTTCTATCGGTTATTCTCTTTATAATTTATTAATTCTTAATTTACTATGATATAAATGTTAGATTAATAAATGTCCTTGGAATATGATATGCAATTCTATATCTCTATGTACGTGACTTAGAAATGAGATTATGAGAATAGTATCAATATTCCTAAAGGTCCCTAATCGAGTATTATTATTAAGGGACAATAATAATTCATTAAGACTGGTGTGTTTTGTTGACTGATGATCACATCTCATTGATCATAGGTATAGTGATACTAAAGTCAAAAACACAGGAAGATGTATATGTACATGGTGCTGGACAGACCCAATGTGAGATTCTACATGTCTGTTGTGTCATAAGTAATTCTCACAGTAATAATGATGTAATGGTCCTTAGACCTGGAGTCATTATATTTCTATACGAGAATTAATTTACATTGATTCCATTAAAAGTTATCCTTGACCGGGTAATGATAAAAGTGGACATTGGGTATATTATGAATCTTATGAGAAATATGAATGATCTAGATGAGATTTAACCCTCCTATTTTGGGAGTGATATTATTGGCCTCTTGTGTGAGCTTGACTACGAAATGCGTGGCCACGCTCAAATGTTGATTTGATATGATAGTCTACTCATTCATAAAGGAAACCTGGATTAAACATTGATGAGGATAACACATTATATACCTCTAGTTTAATCTATAATATGCAGTTAAAGGGATTATATTATATTGTACATTATTTACGAAAGGTTTAATCGATCACCGATTCAATTATTATTACTTGGGTAGCAATGATGTATTACTAGATGTCGCTCATTATTTACGATTTTAAATTAAATTTTCGTTGCCAATGTAATAATAATCTATAGGGTCACACACAAAGAATTCTTGAAAGATTATTTAATTTAAATTGGATTTAAATTAAATTAAAGTAATTTGAATTATTTATAATAATTAATTAAGCTTGACTTAATTAATTATATAAATAATAATATTCAAATATACTAATATTAATTATGAAATTTATTTGTTAAATAATTAAGTGAGACTCAATTATAATACAAATAGGAATTTCAAATTAATAATAACTCCTAATTAGTTAAGAGTTATAATTCATTTTTCTACTAACTATACAGGCGGGGTGAATCAGATTAACAAGAATAACTTCATGGTTGGCTATTTCTACTTGTAAGGGCTCTATCAAGGGTTCAGCTTTAAGTCTTAATTTACGCGCAAAGTCCCTTGATATAAAATATTTAGTTGCTCCTGAATCAAATAAAACGTTTGCACTGACTGAATTTAGAGAAAGGGTACCTGCTATCACATCTGAATCTTTCATAGCATCCTGGACTGTCATGTTGAAAGTCCTTGCAGTAGGTGGCTTATTAGAAGCAGCCCTGCTTGCTCCCGAAGCTGCTGGTTTGTTCATTGGGCATTCCCTCTTCCAATGACCCGGGCGTCCACACTGATGACAAGTGGTGGTTGGGCGGGTAATGGGGGTTGGCGAAGTGCACTTGTCTGAATAGTGACCCTCTCGACCACACTTGAAGCAGATTACTGGCTTTCCTTTACACTCCCCAGTGTGCATCCTTCCACAAGTGTTACAGGCTGGCAATGGGGGTCGAGACTGGTTGGAATAGGACATTCTGGACTTCTGGCCGCTCTGGCTCACATTTACACTCATTGGCCGCTTAAACCCAATGTCCTTTCCCGGTAGGGACAGTGCTCCCCTATTAACTCTAGTTGGGAAGTTCCTTCCTGCGGAACCTCCACCCATGCTCATACTTTTCCTCTTTATTCCCTTCTTCTCTCTTTCCTTCTGCATCTGTTCACTTTTGGCTTCTACAATTGTTGCCTTTTACACCAGAGTGGCATAATCAGTAAGCTCAAGGATTGCCACCCTATTCCGAATCCACGGTTTCAGTCCCTGCTGAAACCTCCTAGCTTTCTTTTCCTCGGTGCTCACAAACTCCGGCACAAACTTTGATAACTTAGTAAATTTCGCTTCATACTCTGCTACAGATAAGTTATTCTGCTTTAGCTCCAAGAACTTGAGCTCCATCTGGTTTTCCATAAACCTCGGGAAATATTTTCCCAGAAACAACTGACTGAATCTTTCCCAGGTTATAATAGCATCTGTCTCCATGTTTTTCTTGGCCTCCCACCAGTAGTTAGCCTCTCCTTTCAGAAGGTAGGTAGCAAATACAGTCTTCTGTGCCTCATCGATACTCAGAATCTCAAAGGATTTCTCCATTTCCTTTAACCATGCCCTTGCCTCAACTGGGTCGGCTGGTCCGTGGAACTCAGGGGGCTTAAGGGACTTAAAAGCCCTGAAAGAGTTTGCCACAACATTGTTATTTCCTTGAGGGGGTGGGTTGGGTTGACGTTCCAAGTTCTGCCTTAGTAGTTGCATGAACTGGCCCATGGAATCCATGCCTGGGTTTGGTATTGGTTGCTCAACCTCAGTTTCTCCTTCCTCAGCCTCTATCTCAAATCCCTCAACATCATATGTCTCCTCTTCCTCTTCATAGAGGGAGTCATCCTGTTCAACATAATCCTCGTCTTCCTCTTCACTGTGTTCCTGGTTCCTATCGTCCTGGTTATGGCTTCCCTGGTCCTCAGATCCAGGGTTCGCCCTAGTTCCAATCTTTCTTGGCAGCATAATACTGATAAATAAAAAAATTATTGGGAAATTCAACGTTAGGTCACAATCATACACAACATTGTGCCTTGCACAACTCTATAATGGGGAGAATGTATCTCGCAATTCTAATGTTTTATGACAGTTCTAATAAGAAGTGCAGTAATAATAATGATAAAAAAACAGTGATCTCGTCACTAAGGAACTGAACTGAAAGGAAACAAATATATACATAATACGAGAAATACATAGTTTGATCTGGTCAAAAGTACAACGGTGTTACAGCCATCTGTCCCAAAAGTGATACACAAGAGTCTATCTGTCTAGTCAGAAAAAGGGATGCTATATACAAGTCAACTATCCCGGAAAATTGGCTCTTACTAAGGCCTCGACTAACTAGACAACTAGACTATCCCATCATCAGTCCTGAATCACACACCGGAGCGGGTCGGCTCCCATACCCTTTCCATCGCACGACAAAAGATATAGTCGGCCTGCCGCCTGGAGATTCTACCATGCCTGTCCCCCTGGAGCGATCTGAGTCTCGCTCGGGACGTGAGCTCTATCCTCGTCAGCTCCCTCCTCAAGGATCGGGGTATAGCAGCCCTGGTCTCATAAGCTCGGGTACGCCTACCCGCCCTCTCCGCATCCAACTCCCTCCTGACCTCATCCAGCCGGGCCTCAGCAACGGCCACCCGGGTCCTCAGTACATCCTGAACATAGCCGTGGGCTAACAAAGACTGCCTATGGGCAGGGTCGAGAGATGGTGAATCCGGAGCCGCTGGGGGTGCCTCCTCGGTCTGCCTAGGCTCGGGAGTATCAGTCTCAGAGCTGTCATCATAAGTGCTCCAGGATGGTAGTGGAGGGGTAGGAGCTCTGACAACTGGGAGTGTGGGAAAAGGGGTACCAGTGTACACTACCATAGGTCCGACACGTTCCTCAGCTACTGGGACCTCATCCGGGTCCTCCTCATCTGAAATAGTAATGACCTATGTCTCTAACTCCTCTGAGGGGTCCTCCTCATCCTCCTCCATCTCAGGCTCCTCCTGATCCTCGACATCTAGCAGTGCCTCATCATGCTCACGCTCGAACATCTTAGGATCCTCTATCTCATGCGCCTACACATTAAACGAGCTAAGTTACTATCATGATACTTATAAGGGTTCCCGTAAGGGTTTTATCTGTCAGCCTACTTTAAGTAGTCCGACCATGAACTTGGCAAGAGTTCTTATTATCTTTGTGAGTTCATTATTACATCGTCGCATCATCTCTGAGGTTTATAACTCATAGCTCTGATACCATTTCTGTAACACCCCCAGATCCAGGGTCAGGGATCCGGGTCGCCACGGTCTTTCTTTCCACAATATCACTTCACTTAATTAACAATAAATAACCTCATGTTGTGACCCCACACTAACACACACCACAACCCGTTATAGTCTCAGAGATGAAATTGAAATAAGTACAAGTCTTTGAATCCACAATTTAAAAGTTATTACAACCCAAAAATAAGTTTACAATTAATTGCCATTATCTACCACAAGTTATAATTATACATAATTGATTCCCAAAAGTAGAAGGTCTGATCTACAAATAGATCTACCTCTGCAGCTATAGCAACTATGATCTCAACGGGAAGGCGCGGGGCGCTTCCCACGCTCTTGCGCTGGGTCTGCTTGAGTCTGGCCATCTTTCCTAACTGTTGTTGTGTGATGAAGAAATAAAGCAAGAGTGAGCATTACAGCTCGCAAGATAATATATAGTGTAAACAATAACGCAAGCATCTAAATGGATAACTTGCTGGAAACCTTTATCAGGTGAAAGATAATTACTTACTGGATATAAGCAAAAACAAGGGATGAAGTTATCAAATACTTCACTATACTTATATCATTTATAAAGCTACTTGAACTACCACTGTTCAAAGTATTATAGGTTTCAAAAGGTCATCCCATAGATGAGACCACAAGTTAAGACTTGAATAGATTCAATCTTTGAAATATTATTAAATGAAATAAAGTTACGAGATACTTTATTTAGTCCCGATATATATATCCACATATATATCTCTTAAACATTTCCTGGAACCTCTATTATGTATAGTATGAACAGAGTTTGTAACATCCAATGAATTTTGGAAAGGAAAAGAATTTTGGCATAAACCCGATATCTTGCTGATCAGGCAAAGATACCAATAAGTAACCTTTTCTACTAGTAGATGGATGAATCCCCACCGGTCATCACCCTGGCCACATAAGGACCTTGTGCTGGACCGCCACCCGGCCTCTTACGCGTTGATGGACTGCCACCCAGCCACTTACACTTTGATAGACCGTACCCCGGCCTGTCGCTTATGCCGACTCAATTAGAGGGACTTACTTCCCGAACGTTGGGCAAGTAATCAAATTGTTTTCTCAAAACAGCAACCACGTTGCGAATGTAAAATATACCACAGAGCCGGATCCCCCAGGTTTTGAGCGAGTATTTAAATCCCCTTCGAAAGGAGGATCTTAAATATAAAAGAATGAGTTTTGGGATCCGCCCTAACTTTTAGAAATTATTTTGAAGACTCAAAACATTTTTAAGAATGTTTGGAGTACTGCTGATTTATTAAAATAAATTAGTCCCGATATATTAGAAATATCTGAATATTATTATTTAAATAATATTCTCATAAAGATAATCCTTATAAAAATAATAGAAGTAGAAGTTTTAAAACTTATACTAGAAATGAATAATAATTAACCAAAGATATACTTATACGAAAGTACGATCTTTATTTGAATAATCGAAAATAAGTTTAATTATCGAAACATTATTCTTTAATAAAATAAAGAATATTATTAAATAATAAGCGGAGTCATAATACCTTGAATATATATTATAAATAATATTCATTAAATAAAATAAACGGAGTCATACATCCACAAATGAATATCCAATTAATAATCATTAAATAGAATAAACAGAGTCATAAGTCCTCGAATGAATATTCAAATAATATTCATTAAATAAAATAAAATTATCGAATAAACCTTATTCGATCAATAGTTTTGAAAACTATATCCATATACATATAAATATATATATATATATAATATACTCGGGAGCATCGACTCCCGGTTTAGAAAATGTTCGCCTTTGGGTCCCCTATACTAAGGGTATACGCCACTACTGCTTATCTCTAGCATAGGTATTATGCAACTAATAAACATTTGAACCAACAGATATATAAATCAAGAATACGAAACAGGCATGCATATATACCATATCACATGCTCCAATATATCGCAAGAATTTGCTAATAACAAATATGCATTTATCACAAGATCATGCATATACACATATACATCACAACAACGGTTTATACGGGTAGAAAACTTGCCTGAGCGACTGGGGGTTATAAATGGCTTGGGACGAGTCTGGTAACCTATAAACAACATATAAGTTGGAATTAAACCAAAGTCACTTGTAAATCTATACTTTAAGCAATTTAGACTCTAACGCTCGCTTTGCGCTTAATGATTCTCTTAAGTCGCTCGAGTACCCTCGGCTCCACCATTTTTAATAAATTAACCATTACGAGTTTTAAGGCGATTCTTTCGCGAGTGTCTTACCAACTGCCTAACACACTTAACATAATTGTTTCATACTCCAATTAGTCCTTTAAGGTCTTTAACCAAGGTTTCAAAGTAAGGCGAGGGGTAATGATTCATTCGCGAAACGTCGTTACTTAAAACGGCCGTTTCTCCTAAACCGTACATCGGAATCAAACGAACCACATATCAAAACGAAGCTCGTAACATGAACTATCTAAACATGGCAATGGTCAAAACCTATCAGGGAGTTATCGGGTCCTAATGTTATGAACAAAAGCAGTCTAAAGTAAATCGGACATTACGACGGCTATGTTTACGCGATTTCCCAAATTTATACCATTCCAAAACAATCACCAATCAACCCCAATCCATTCATACAACCAAAGTCCATCCATATCACACTACAACAGCCCCCAAAACCTCAAGTTCTCCAATTTATGTTATTCTCAATCATGAATTTAAAACTATACTTAAGTCATTTACTAATCAACAAGTTTCAACATTCAATTCACTACAACTCCAACCCAAACTCTAAACCTACAAGCATTAAGCTACTCTTTTACCATAACAACCAAAATCATCCTAATATACAAAGTAAAGCTAGGGTTTGGAGATGATATACCTTCCTTGAAGTGATGTGAGTAGCTAGGAAGCCTTAAGAAGCCTTGAGATGTCTTAGGGATGCTTGGATCTTAAAGGAAAAACAAGAAAAATCAAGTTAAAAATCTTGAAATCACTATTCATTATCTTCTTCATTGATTTATTGGAGAAGATTGTGAATGATTTGGAGGCTTAAACTTATAGAATAGCCATAACTATGCATAAGGAGTACTAGATAATTATCTTACCAATTTAGGAAGCTTGGAACTTGAATTTTGAAAATTCTTCTCCTTGAAATGAGAAAAAGCCGAGAGCAATGTTGAAGAATGAAATGATTTTGTGTTTTTGATTTGTTTTGCCTAGCTTGGTTGATTTTCTTTTGATTTGTTTTGGTTAATTACCTTTTTAACCTTGAACTTTATGTGGTTATCATTCATCCACACCTCCTTCCCCCTATGTCATGCTTATGTCACCTTGTGATGTCATCATCCCTTACTTGCCCTCTTCTTATTGGTTGGATGACCTCATCATCCCTAACCTCCTTGATTAACTTCCTAATTGTTTTCCTAATGACCGCTGATCCGTTATACGGTTCGCTTAACTTTCGTTCTTGTTTCTCGTTTGAGGGATCATACCCGGGATCTTATTACTTGGGTTTCCTTAACCTTTCTCAATACATTATAATCCTTTTATGATCCTTTCTTATAATCCTTTAATTTAAATCCTTTTTATCCTGTTACCTTATACTCAATTCTTTCCGTATCTAGTGGATTTCCGGGAAAAATCAAAGTGTTTGGAATTGGATTCTGACGATCTTTACATACACTTATATACCATATAGAGTACTAATAAAATCTCAGAATATCCATAAAAGAAACCCTACATAGTGTGGCATGAACAGTTTTCTTATTCAGCAATATCAGCAAAAACACTATTCATAAGGGTTACAAAAAGTTTAAAATTTTGGGGTTATTACACCTCTAGCCAGCCATTCCTCTCCTGATCTTCGAGGTATTCAATCCTCGCTTTTGCCTCAGCCAACTCTATATGGAGGGATTCGACTTTTTGTTGGCTATCTCGAGCTAAGAAGTCGAGTTTGCTACCTCGCCCTAAAGAAAAGATATTTCAGAATCCTTGGCCTTGATGTCCTTGGAATAGAGGAAATCCTTATCCTTGAGGGTATTCTGCAGGATGTTATTGTCTCCTTGAAGCCTCTCCAGGCGTGCCCTCTCCTCTAAAAGCTTGTTCACCACTTGATTGGAGTAGATGAACAATTGGCAAGATGCCTTAATGGAAGCTCTGGTGGCATCCTCCAAGCTCATGGCTTGCCACTGCTCCACCTCCTCGTATGTAACATGGAGGGAACCCAGAGGACCAAGGAAATTCAAAGCAACAAAGGATCCTGAAGGCACGCCATCTGTCCTTGGCCTCTTGGGCGCGCCTTGCTTTTCGGTCAGATCAATGATTGGCCTTTTTGGAACATGAGCAGTCTGAGGGACAGGGGCAGGAGTAGGTGTGGATGTCTGGGCCTTGGGGACATCTTTCTTTGGCTTGGGCTTGGGTTTGTCACTAGGACGCGCCCCAAATGATTTAGGAATTATTGGAGGAGCCATTTCTGCATAAGACATGGTAAATATTAATGAACATTGCAACAAGGTGCGCCTAGACTTTGGAGCGCGCCAAAAGTTTCAAGTTTGTCAATGAAGGATTGAAAACATTTAATATACAGGGATACATCAAGCAAAGATAAAGGCAAGAGCCAAATACATAGTATAAATGTGCAATCTTTAAATAAAATAAAATAAAGTAAGGCAACAGTAAAATGACTAAGGCGCCCTGATAAAGGGCGCGCCCTGACCAAGGAATATTAGAACAATAATAGTGAAATATGATATGTAATGATTAAAACTAGCAAAGAGTTCTGCATGCAATGAAGTTTTCCTAAATAATGAAGACGCGCCCACACTGGAGGGCGCACCATAAAGACCTAAAGTAATTAAACCTGTATGAATCTTGTCTTGTAAGGAGCTGTCTTCTAATTCCTTATCTTCTTCTTCGATTTCTTCATCGCTATCTATGTCAATGATGCGAGAGACAGGGGTTACCTTTTCTAATTTTATGAATTTACATTTTGTTCTCACTTGGTCAGAAAGGATTCCAACTTGCATCATATTGGTCTTGGTAACCACTGTTTTTAAATTCCATCTCTCAGCGGCCACTCTAAGAAGGGCTTATGTTCGCCTTTTGGGCGCACCCTTAAGTGTTCTCATCACTGGTTTATCTAAGTAAACAACAATATTATAAATAGCAGAGAATAAGTACAGGTAAGTTAGGAAGGGAAAATGAAAGAGGCGCGCCCTTACTTGAAGATGTGTTGAATCGAATCCTTATCCTAGGAACATCATAAAGGTAGAACAAGTTTTCTTTCCATCCTTTCTTGTGGCTGAGTTTTCCAGAAGAGAAAACTTTTTGTTGTGCTGTTTATCCACGATCAGATAGTAATATCCATGGTCAGATTTCGTTAGACTGAAGAAATGACTTACTTCGGCCATTGTGGTTGTGGACAACCCAAGTCTGTGTAAAGGATGAACAACGCAAGGACAAACTTATAACTGTTGGGAGAGAGTTGGAGTGAAGCCACGTCATGGAGTTCAATCACCTCTCTAAGGAAGGGGTGCAAGGGCGCGCCCACACCCAGTGAAACCAGCTTGGGGCTGGTTACCATTCTAGGGATCCTGAAATTCCTTCCATAGTTAAAAATGTACGGTCGCATCATGCTGAGAGGACGCGCCCAGATACCTTCCATGTCATAATACTCCATGAGCCATTCTAGTTGCTCATCAGAACAGGCCGGGGGAAGTCCCACACAAAATAATTTTCCATGCTTTTTCCTAAAATATTTCTTCACAGCTTCATTACATGGTTTAAACTCATCCCAATCAAAGTCCAGCTCACTATCAAAAATTTCCCAATATTGGAAAGGGATGGGGGAAGGTTCAGGAGAAGTCGAAAATTGAAGGATTTCTTCATCGAAAAAATTCATCTCATCATGAAGAGGCGATAGGTTTTATCCAGACGTGCCCTCTGATTATTGGGGAGTGGGCGTGCCCTGAGATTGGTGTGGAAAAAGGCTTGGTGAAACAGCCCTGTAGGCGACCTTAGATGGTCCTGCCCCAACATTAAAACCGATTTTAATACCCTTGTACCTATCCACATTCAGACTTTCCAACCAGTCGTCATCATCCAGTTCTGTGCTGACGGGAGCTGGAGATCTTTCTTTTTAAATTAATTTATGTTTAACCGTTCTATGACTTGGAGGAACGTGATCTTGGGAGTCGGTTGATGATTCTGCCATTATATCACTAACTTTGAACTCTTGAACAAGGCGCTCCTCTTGTTCTAAGAAGTGGGAAGTTATATGCACGTCTGGGTAGTCTGGTTCAAAAGAGAAGGGTGGGGGAGAGTAGATCCCTAGTTTAGTGCAAAAATCCTTAAATGGATGAAAAGGAGAGGACGCGCCCTCGTCTTCCAGCTGTCAAGAAAACCGAAAAATATTGAGGGCGCGCCCAATCTGACAAATGGGAGAAGAAAATATAAAGGAAGCAAACAAGTAATGGAAGGCATAAGAAGATAGTGTGCCCCTGTATTGAAAATAACGCATCTTAATTCTCTTAAGGCGCGTCCTATGATAAGAAGGTGCGTCCTATCAAGGATAAGATCTAGGTGTTCTGTTATAAGGATTAAGCGCTAAGGTGCTGGAAAGTTAGTGGTTAAGACGGCGTGCCTTATCTAGGAAGGTATGAAGGTTATAATTTAAATACACTACTGGTAATAAAATGTGATGAACATAAATGGAAGAGCGCGCCCTAAGTTGTGGGCGCGCCATAAATAAGTTTAGCAATATATGCGCTCTAAATCTAAATTGGGCAATAACGGTTGAAATCCTTAAGAACGTGAAATTGAAAATCAAAATCCTGAGATTATGGATCTAAATTGCATGTGCGGGTATACACATAGATATATACAGAACTATACTTACATATACACACAACAGTTGAATGAAGAATACATAAAATAAACAAGTAAGATGAACAGTTATAGTCTAAATCTGCCTATTATGCTTGATAAAACTGAAGGAGAAGGGAAGAATCATTTATCTTTGTGTTTAATGAAATATTGGCCGGATAAAGTTGAAGAAATGATCAGAGAATAGGGCTGATTCCGAGCAAAAAGAAGATCCCGTCGGTGTCAATACTTTTAGGAAAAAGGGAAAAGTGAAAAGGGAGCGAAGGTAAAAGTAAAAACTGAAATAATGAAAAGTTACTTATATTTATAGCTGAAAAGGACGTGGGACAACTGTCAATCACGTCCATCACGTCAATTACGATTCCCGAAAAAGAAGGAACCGTTTTGAAACCGTTCAGAATTCAAATAACGCGTCCTTGGGGAGGCACACTTTCTATGATTATTATAGCAACTTCAATTTGGAATAAGTGATGTATATCAAGGCGCCCTGCGAAAGGCGCGCCCTATAAAATAGGTTGGGTAAAAAGGTTTATACAAATTTTGATGAAGAGAAAAGTAAAAATTCCAATCCCTTTTTTAATAGCATATGGAATTTGGGGGGTAGTTGTTATACCCAAAAATTGGTATAAATATTATTCAGGTTGAAATTTGATTAAAAGGTCAAGATTGAGGAATAAAAGCCTGAAATTAAGGAAAAAATAAGATAACTTTTCTTTATGGAAGAACCGTAGGCGCGCCCTATATGCATAGGGAAGGACGCGCCCTGCATTATAAATACTTGATGGAAAAATGGCACTTATAGGATATAACGGCGCGCCCTCACTTGATGAGGGTGAGGGCGCGCCCTGTTGGTTGAAAGAAAGCTGTTAAAGGATTGACCCTTTTTACCCCTGGAATAGCTCAGGGTACGCCCTAAGGACAAAGATGGTAGGAGATAAGTCTTAATATGGTTACTTGGACGGGTTCTTTGAAGGATTCAAGGAAGATGGAGATTATTATTACTAAACTATTTGGTGCAGGTACTCTATTGAAGAACTCATTTCTGTAGTGCATCTACAGGAAGGCGGTATCCGTGGTCAGAGACCTCCAGGGGTATGCCTGGACGGAAGGCCTCCTCCTATAGTCAATGAGTGTCCTCATTGGAGATGCAGGGTAAATTTTGTTGTGTGCTTTGGAAGCTCTGTCTCTGTAGTCAACGGATGTCCTCGTTGGGATACTTCGGAGTATCCTGCACTTTGCACCCAAAAGTTTAGGATCACTTGTCTTGTAATCTAGTAGGGGCTCCTTATCGGAGGACAAGAATGCGTCCAACATCTGGGGTGAATCACGGCTATACCTGCGTCCACGGACTAGAGAAACAGCTGGTAGAGGAGGGATATCCTTGGCCAGGAGATGCCTTATCCGTGAAGTCTCGAAGCCGAGAATGAGCCTGGGGTCTTTGTGGTTGGGACTCATCAGCGGACATTTCTAAAGCTAGTAAAATACGATTTCCAGTGGATTTCCCATTGGGCCTCAGAACAAGAGATCTAAGCCCTTTAGGTTTTTTGTTCCCCAAAAACTACGTTGACTTGATTCCCTATAAATAAGGATACGTAGGAAAATTGCGAAGGGTCAGAGGCGAGAGCGTAAAGGAGCCACCCAATAACCACCACCACCAAACACCGTTCATCAAATCCACCAAATTCCGCCTACAAACCTCAGATTTTATTGCTCCCAAATTCCCCCGTCAACAAAATTCAACAAAGAAATAATTACTTTAGTAATTAGTCTAAACCGAGTAAAAAGTCATAGTAGTAATATTGTACTAATAATTGAAAAAAGCTTTTGTTGACTTGCTTCTGGAATAAATTAAAGACATCAAGAAAAAACTTATACTTTTTTTTGACAGCAAATAAATAAAACTTATACTACAAATGAAAAAACCACATGTCAAAATTAAATTAATATAATCACAACAATAGGATAATGAGTTGATTCAGAGCAGTCAATAAACTCAGGCCAAATCTCACTATTTTTGGACTTGGCCTATTTAGGATTTGCGAGTAGCCCAATAGTTCTTCAACAGCTGATCCAAGATAAGAAAATGCATTTCTACTATTTGACTGGAATTTTTGCCAATGTACTTCTCAGAACTACAGTTTTTAGTTAGAGAACGTATTAACATAGAGATCGAGAGCATCGCTATTTTAAATAAAATATATAATATTGACTTTTACCGATTGAATGCACGTTCTTCTTCAACAATACTCATATATTTATTCTTAGTTGATTTTTTATTACTAAATAGAAGTTGAATTAATGTGGGAAAACGTATGTTGAAGAGAGAAAATATTATTGGGTGAAGTATAAAAATACCAATATGAGAGGATTATGGTGGAAAATACCGATTTCAATACGCATACTACAACTGGGTATTGAACATACACGAAATGCGCATGTACCAATTGGGTAGGGATTAGATTACGCATAAGCAAGTAGGGGAATCTGATTTTTTTACAAAAGATACGTTTATTTATAATGGATATCATATATACGCATACTGTAACCGGGTATCTCAATATATACATACATATACATACAACATCCATACCATTATATCTTCTTCACCTTCATCCATTTTTCACCTTAGTGTGCCTTCATAAACACCTACTTTTGCCTTTCTTTCCCATCCCATAATCCCAGTCGTCCTTATTGTTAAATCCTTAAAAATCTTTTTCACAATCCATCACGGCAGATAAAATTGAATAATTGATATTCTTATGTTACGCATATTCTATCTGGGTATTCAAATGGGTATTTTCAACCACCCATTCCAATAATTGGTATTCTTGTTTTTATAACTTAAAAAATATTATTTTTAACTTTTTTCCAAGATTATTTTGATGAATATATAATATAATATAATATAATATTTATTAAGAGCAAGTCCAACAGGTTATTTATATAAGAAAACTCACTCAGACAATGTGATTGCTTATATCACTAATAACACCACTTCATTTTTTTATTTTTAAGAAACATTTTCATATTTTTAAGAATCACGTAACTTATTATTTATAATAAAATATGAAAGACATCACCTTCCGGCGCTAAAGTTTGGCTATGCACATAATTTCATTCTTGAATTCACGTAATCCTTTTTTGGAATTCCGTGAGAGCCTCTTGACAGCAAATTATTTTCCTTCTTCCAAAATTCCCTGGATAAAATTTAACCATCACATTTAAATGCTAAAGTACACCACTTTTTTCTTTGCTAATTAAACATTTAAGTTGGCAAAATAATAACAATGAACAGTCATCAGCACAAATGAACTGTAAGAGAGCAGAAAATTCTACACTGTAGTACCAAAATGATTACCTTGTAGATTGGTCCAAAGCCCCCCTGTCCTAGCATATTACTTGGTGAAAAGTTATTAGTCACATTTGCAATTGCTGTGAATTCAAATAATGGTAAGTTCACATCATCCCCCCTCGTTTTGATTTATGATATTGCTATTTTGGATGGCTATTAGTTTTTTAGCAGAAAAACTATTAAAAACATTTAAAGATAAAAATGAACGGAAGCATTTTGGTGAGAATGGAATGGCCGAATCAAAAATGGGAAGTAAATAAGACGATGAAAGGCTTGACAGAAAAAAAACAGTACAAATCTATGTGATAAAAGTTGTGAAGGATGGAAGGATAAGAGCAACTTCAACAGGGATGCCAAGTCCCGTGGTATGACACTTTTAGGTGCCAACGTATTAGAGTGTCAAGGGTGCTTGAAGAGTGTTAAAAGAAGTGCCCAATTTTCAGCACCCCCTCAATATAGCTAAAATCAAATTCTTATAAGAAATGTATATATAAATCTTATCTCTTTCTTTATATATAATTTATTTAATCTAGTGTTGATTTTATTTGAGTTAGTACGAGAACCATTTAAGTATATGGAGAGGGTGCTAGTTATTGAAACTAAAGGATACCAACTTTAATATGGATGAGTGATAAGTTAAAAAGTTAATATTTTTAGTGAGTTGACAATGATTGACATCCGAAAGGGTGCCTGTATTAGAGATGCTCTAATAAAAGATGGCATTGATTTGTAAGTACAAGAATAAGTCTGTCTAGCTTACACCTGTGGCATCTCATTCCAACAAATTAAACAAAACAAAGCAAATATATAAGATTGTTTTTATATTACCACAGGAAACATTGTTAAGATATATTTGCTTAAATGTATATTGCTTTATTACAGTCAATAGCACCAGATATGAAATGAGCATCTGAGGGACATTACCTTTCCTCTTCTTGAAAACATGTATCAGAAATAAGGCTCCTGATAGAGCTGTTGTGAGAAATACAACCCCGGCTGCAATTCCCACTTTTTTCAGTACCGAAAGCCTACTTTTTCCTGCAGCGCTTACAGTCCAATTATGTAATGTACTATATATATTTAAGATAATAATATGACTAGCAAAACATTTTCAACAAAACTAAAGGATTTTCGTCAAAGGACATATATTGCCTAAAGCGGAAGCATAAAATTTTACGTAAATAACTAATGCTTCACTTTTGTCAATTACAATGTCAATAAGCTCATCACCCCAATTTAAGCACCCAGTTCCACCTTCTGTAATGTCCATATATGCATAAGCTGTACAAGTGCAGTTCACTAAAAACTCGTTCTGGCAGTACCCAAGATCCTTGTTGGGATGAAATATTGCATGTTGCGTATCTGGCAATCTTATGCCTTTAAACTTCACAAACCGGTCACTGCTATCACAACTCAATTCATCTGTCCCGACGCACCCATCAGAATAATTTCCTATTATCCAGTTTACTGGATTTCTAGTCTCAAACCCTTTGAAACAAGAGCAACCCGTGCTGTCGCAATTACCATATGCACCACATTGTCCATAATTGTTGCAAGCATCATTCTGAACAGTGATATATACATTTCCAATCGCCGTTCTCATCATTCTATGTCAAAAGTTGTAGTGTTCCACTAGAAGTTAACACCATCCTCATTATAACAAATCTATTTCAAACTCCATAAACCATAATATACTTCATTTTCATTAAATAACGAACTTATCTCTCAAATCTTTGCTCTGTGAAGAAGTATATTTTCTTTTAAACTGCATACCATCCCATGATCCAAGTCGGTATTGATAAACTGAACCAGACTGCAGAACTAATTGTGGATATCCATGGAGGCTAATACTGCCAGTTTACTTTCCTGGAGAAGGATCATCGGCACTTTTCCAGGTGTTAATATTCCTCTCTATACCCTTAACCAAGTCCCATCCAAGCTTCATCCCAGGAAAAAAGAGTATCTCCGGGATAATCAAAACTCTGCCAACGGTAACCATCAGGATTAGTATCTGTGATCAGAATCTTGAAAATGAGTGCTGAGAGCTACTTTAATCTTGCTGATAAGGACTCTATTATAATTATTGGGCAGAACAATAGTCTGCTCGTATTCAACTTACTACCTTATAATAACTTGTTACAGCTCAACTCTGAAAGATCTGTTAAATTAACACCTGGTGATAGCTTCGATTATAAAGTAAATCAAACCAATTATCTGTAGTTACAGACTGGTTTATCTATTCCATATGGATCATATTATAACACTCTTTCGAAAAGCAAGCTGAACGCCTACTACCGAGAGCATGTGAGATAAATCAACTGCATGAGATTATGATCAAATGCATGATTGTTTAAGTTGAATTGACATTCTTCCATAGATAGTTAAAATTCCATAAAAATAAGTTGAACTAGGAAATAGCTTCTTCATGAGAAATAAGGGTAATGCTATGTAGGACCTTTCCAAAACCATTGTGATGGGAACCTTGTGCATCGAGTACAACACTTTATAATGTACAATTAATGCTACAACTGGGAAAATATGAGAAATACATTGATAAAGATATAATTTTGAACAATATAGTCCGCAAGTCAAGAATCATCACACAGTTCTTACAGCGTCCCTGCTACTTTGTTGTGTATACTTCTATTTCACTTTCCACAAAGCGTCTTGCTAGGCCAAATTCAGAAATTTTTGATATCCTCTCATAATCAAGTAACAAATTGCTGATCTTGAGGTCTCTGTGAATGATCTTGGTCAATTTCATCTTTGAAGCCAAAGTAACATATTAAAGGATTAAAACATACACATATACGTGTCGCATAACATCAAGATAAAGAAGATAAAATGCAAAAAAAAACGAGCTTAACTTTTAAATATAATGATAAAGCTTATGATGAGGGAGAACAGAATTTAGCCCTCATCTGTTGTTAAAGAAGTTGCCTACTTTATACTTGATATCACTGGTTAGGATATGTGTTGAGATTTATTTTAATCTAAACATATATGAGTTTTATTTGTTTTGTGTTTGAATAAACCAACAGCTAAATGTACGTTGGATTAGGAACTGGTCTTTAGGAAGTTGCGTGTGTTTGGGAGTGTAGTTGATGATGGATAGAAAAACCAGGACATGTTTTCCTAGTTTGTAGGTTTTCTAGTTGTCAGTAGTTATATATGTAATCGTTTTCTTTATGCAAAGAAGAAGAAGAAGCTTTCCATTGCAGATAATTAAACTGTATTGTTTCTGCACTTTCACTTTAAAACTAACATCTGGTATCAGAGCGAATTCCTGGCAAGATCATACGAGACATTTGAGAGATGGAGACGAGTAAAAGCAAAGAGAGTTCTTTCAGTCTAAGCTGTCCAATGTTGACAAAATCAAATCACACTGTGTGGGCTCAAAAGATGAAAGTATTTATGCAAGCATATGGGGTGTGGGATGCGATTGAACCTAAGGATCCTAAAGCTGCACCTGAGGAGAAGAGGGACAAACGGGCAATGGCTTTCATCTATCAGGGAATTCCAGATGACGTACTTTTGGCACTTGCAGAGAAAAAGACATCTAAACAAGTCTGGGAGGCGATCAAAACTTTGTACCAGGGGTCGGATAAGGTGAAGCAAGCAAAAGCATGGACTCTCAGATAGGAATTTGAGGCAATAAAGATGAAAGAATCTGAGCAAATAGAGGATTTCTGCATGAGACTCAATGGGCTGGTAACGAACATCCGGGCATTGGGAGAACAAAGTGGTGAATGACAAGTCGTGAAAAAATTATTGAGAGCTGTTCCAACCAAGTTCCTGCAAATTGCTTCAGCAATTGAACAATTTGGGAACTTGGATTCTATGTCAGTAGAAGAGGTGGTTGGATCGCTTCGGGCTCATGAAGAACGATTGCAAGGTTCAACAGACAGTGGTGAGGGACATGTTCTGATGTTAACTGAGGAGGAATGGCAGAAGAAAGAGAATGGTGACAAGAAGCTCTTATTGACGAGAGAAGAATGGATGAATCGGTCGGGTAAAGGTAGTTCTTCAGGAGGTGGAAGGGACTATCGTGTGCGAGATAATCACATTGTGCGAGATAGAAGCCAAGTGAAGTGTTTTAACTGTGGCGGCTATGGACATTTCGCAGCAGAATGTCGTAAATCAGTGAGATCAAGACAGCAAAGGGGCGAGGTAAACCTGACTCAGACAAATGACAACGAGCCTGCATTGCTCATGGCTATGTGTGATAACAGCATACTAGCTTTCACTGAGGAGAAGGGCGTAACCCGCGATAAAGAGGTGTAGGAAAACACATGGTACCTCGACAACGGGGCTAGCAATCACATGACGGGACATAGAGAAAAATTCGAAAGTTTGGAAAGAACGATGAAAGGCGAGGTGAAATTTGGAGATGGATCATTGGTGAAAATCGAAGGAAAGGGTTCAATTCGAATTGCGTGCAAGAATGGTGAAATAAGGATTTTACAGGGGGTATACTTTATTCCCACACTTCGGAGTAACATCATAAGCCTTGGACAACTTTCAGAGGAAGGAAATATAGTGGTTATAGACGGTAAAAATTTGTGGGTTTATGATAGTTGTGGGAGAATGTTGATGCAAGTTAAGCGATCCGGAAATCGATTATACAAAATCCACATTGAAGAGGCACAGCAACAGTGTTTATTGACAAAGGATGAGAAAAAAGCATGGTTGTGGCATCAACGGCTAGGATACGTAAATTTTCATGCCATGCAATTAATGTCAAAGAATCGAATGGCATATGGAATGCCCATTATCAGAAAACCAGAGGAACATTGTCATGGCTGTATTATGTCGAAGCAAATGTGTCTTTTCCCTCAAAATCTGATTTTTCTGCTTTAAGTGCCTTATAATTGATTCAGATAGATCTATGTGGCCCTATTACTCCTGCTACACCAGCGGGTAATCGCTATTTTATGTTAGTTGTTGATGATTTTACAAGGATGATGTGGGTATATATGCTTAAAACAAAATATGGGGCCTTAAGTAAATTCAAAACGTTCAAACTAGGTGTTGAAAATGGGACAACACGGAGCATAAAAGTCTTGAGAACTGATCGAGGAGGGGAATTTTGCTCGAGAGAATTTCAGAATTTTTGTGAAGGACAGGGTATAACCAGGCACTATACGGCACCCTATACACCTCAACAAAAATGGTGTTGTAGAATGCCGTAATCGAACATTGGTGGCCATGGCCAGGAGTATCTTATCTAAACGAAAGATGCCATCGTATTATTGGGGAGAAGCGGTGCATCATGCAGTTCATATTCTGAATAAATTACCCACACGTTCCATGTCTACCTTCACCCCACATGAGGCATGGTACAATCGAAAACCAAGTGTCGAGAATCTGAAAGTCTTTGGATGTACTGCTTATATGAAGATTCCCACATCCCACACAATGAAACTTGATGCTAGAAGTAAATTGGTGATTCACCTTGATCGCGAGCCTGGCACCACGGCATACTATCTTTATGATCCAGTCTCACGGAGTGTGCATATCAGTCGAGATGTGGTTTTCAATGAGCATGACAGTTGGGACTGGGCACTAGACATGACTACAGCAACTCAGACATTCATCCTGGATGGTTTTGCAGCAGAAACAGCAGACGAGCCCATAGAAACTGTTATGCCTGAGCCACCAACTCCTGTCACACCAGTCCAAGAAACTAGTATGGGAGATAATGCAGACATAAGAGATACATATGATGACAGCACAATGCCACGGCGATTTCGTCCCCTCTGTGATATTTATAGTGCCACGACTGCCATCGAGCTCGAGGAAGAACTTATATTGATGGGAATTGATGAACACGTTTGTTTTGAAAAAGCAGTCAAGGAGCATGTGTGGAAGGATGACATGGACAAAGAAATCAGTTCCCTTGAAAAAAATAACACCTGGGAACTCACCAACTTACCAGCGGGACATAAAGCAATCGATTTGAAGTGGATTTTCAAATTAAACAAGGATCAAAATGGGAAGTGAGAAAGCATAAAGCTCGCTTGGTAGCAAAGGGTTATGTTCAAAAATAAGGAGTCGATTTTGATGAAATGTTTGCCCCAGTCACTCGATTGGAAACTGTCCGGTTATTATTGGCATTAGCAGCTAAAAACGCTTGGGTAGTTCACCATCTCGATGTTAAATCTGCTTTTCTAAATGATGTAATCTTAGAAGAAGTTTATGTCTCAACCCAAAGGTTATGTGAAGCAAGGTTACGTGCATCAGGTTTATCGCCTTTTGAAAGCTCTTTACGGTTTACATCAAGCACCTTGGGCATGGTACTCTAGATTAAATCAGTATTTGATGCATTTGGATTTTACAAAGTGCCCATTTGAGCATGCCATTTACACTAAACGCACCGGTCAAGTTTGTTTGCTTGTTGATGTTTACGTGGATGACTTGATCATTACGGGCTCAAAATTGTCAAACATTGTCAAATTCAAAGGGGAGATGAGTCATGAATTTGACATCTCTGACCTTGGCAAGCTGTCTTATTATCTGGGACTAGAGGTCATTCAAGGTCTGGACTTCATCAAGATTAAGTAATCAAGCTATGCCATGAAAGTACTGGAACGAGCAGGAATGGGAGATTGTAACTCTGTTAAGTTTCCGATGGAGCACAAATTACAGTTGTATGCAGACGAAACAGGTAGTCCAGTAAACTCAACCTATTACAAGAGTACAGTGGGTGGTTTACGCTATTTAGTCCATACACGACCAGCTATAGTGTATGCTGTGAGAATAGTTAGTCGGTATATGGAACGGCCCACAGAATTACACCTAAATGCAGTAAAACGTATTTATCGTTATGTCAAGGGAACTCTGACATACAGGCTGGTTTATACAAAAGGGCGAGGGAATTATATTCTATCAGGATTCTCAAACAGTGATCTAGCTGGAAGCTTGGACGATAGGAAGAGCACAGGTGGTATGGCATTTTACTTGGATGAAAATTTGATCACTTGGGTCTCACAAAAGCAAAGGTTTGCTCTATCGTCTTGTGAGGCGAAGTTTATGGCAGCCACTGCTGCAGCATGTCAAGCCGTGTGGTTGCAACGAGTCCTTAGTCACATTACTGATGTCAAAACAGGTCCAGTTGTGTTGTACATCGATAATAGATCTGCTATAGACTTGGCACACAATCATGTTTTCCACGGAAGGAGCAAACATATTGATCTGAGATACCATTTCATTCGTGATTGCGTTGAGCAGGGTTTGGTTATTATTAAGCTAGTTAACACGAATGAGCAAGGGGCCGATATTCCGACCAAGATATTGGGTGCAGCAAAATTCGAAAAGATGCGGAGTCTACTTGGAGTCAAGAAACTTGAAGATGTTTAGATTAAGGGGGAGTATGTTGGGATTTATTTTAATCTAAACATATATGTGTTTTATTTGTTTTGTGTTTGAATAAATCAACAGCTAAGTATATGTTGGATTAGGAACCGGTCTTTAGAAAGTTACGTGGGTTTGGGAGTGTAGTTGATGATGCACAAAAAAAGCTTAGGAAGTTGTGTGTGTTTGGGAGTGTAATTGATGATGGGCAAAAAAAGCAACATGTTTTCCTAATTTGTAGGTTTTCTAGTTGTCAGTAGTTATATATGTAATTGTTTTCTTTCTGTGAAGGAGAAGAAGGTTTCCATTGCAGATAATTAAATTGTATTGTTTCTGCACTTTCACTTTAAAACTAACAATATGTAATTCAAGTGTAGAAGAAATGAGGAAGAAAAGATCAGAGGAAGATAAAAAAGAGTTTAATTACTGAACAAACAAACTAGTCTTTACAATTTGTGATCCACACATTACATAGCTACTGATAGTTCTCACAAGATCCTAACAAACAAAGTAACTGTATATTCCAGCTGCAAAAAATATTCTCCAAGAAGCATGAGGATGTTCCAAGTATTAAACAGACATGACACTAAAATTTTCAGGGGCACATTTGCTAGATGCAAGTGTATATAAATATTTTTTCTTTGTTTGAAAAAATAAAAATATTGTATAACTTTATTTTCTAATAAAGAAATATAAAAATAGAAGAAAGGTTAGAAAATATTAAATATTATATTATAAATTATTATCTTGAGCAAAATTATAAAAAAATATTTTAATCCTAAATATTATATAAGTTACAAAAAAATTAGGAAATAATTACCAAGGGAATAAGAATATTAATCTTTTTGATAAGTGCTATATACTACTAATCTTGATAATAAAATACAAGAGTAATAGTAGTTTTTCTTAAAAAACTTGTATATTATATTATATTTTAAATTTTAAATATTACAGTTTTTAGGTAATTAGTTTATTTTAAATTATCATAATATTTAAATATTAATAAAAGATTTAGTTTGAAATATTAATAAATAAATTAATGTTTATATATAAATGTAAATAAGTCTATATATGAATTAAATTTTATATGATTATCTTTTTATTTATAATTATTTTATCTTACTCTTAGATTATCTTCAAGGGGAGTAGTTATAATAATTAGTTAAAATAATATAAAATATATGTTATTTAAAATTTATTCAATTTGTAAGAAATTTTGCTATTAGTTATAATGATTAGTTATATTTGAAAAAATAATTTTGATTTGTTAATTCAAATTTCAACACTAATATTTTTAATGGCTACCTTTTGATAAAGAAGGGTTATGAAAGAAATATTAACAAAACATTAATTATTTTTTATTTAGTACAAGTGAAAATAAATTATAGTACTATTCATAAAAACATATTTAATGATATTGTTGTAATATTTAAAGATTGGGAAGAAAATTAGTTAATAAACATTGCTTATATATTTCAAAACATTTGCTAACTTTTTTATTATATTAGTTTATTAGTAAATTTTTATATAAATAATGTAAATTTGGTTAACATTAAAAGAAAACTTATATTTTTTCAAGGTAAAATATTTTTGTATGTACACTTGGCATTACATTATATAATTTTATAGAGGAAAGTTCTAAAACCACATTTTAATCGGAGACCTTATAGACCACATATGTCCTGCAATCAAAACACTATAAAATATATTATTTTGTGAAGTATGTTTTACGAGTATCACTAATTCATTAAAATTATTGAAGATCATTTAAGTTTAATAAGTTGAATGTGTATGTTCTCCAAGCTGAACAAATGTTCTGCAAATTTAACATGTTTTGCAGAATAAAATATTTTTGTCATGTTTTACATGCAGTACATAATTTTGAATAAAATAAGGATCTTTATAGAGCATGATTCGCAAAATAATATGTTTTGCAATATTTTTATGCAATATTTAACTTGTAGAACATGTTGTACAAGGTCTCAAAAAAAAAGTGGTCTCCAAGATTAAAAAAAAGTGGTGTTCATAGAATTTAAACGTATAATTATATATATATATATAATTATATATATACCATAAATATCAATTATAAAATATTTATATACATGTACACCTGTTACAGTTAAAGAGTAGTCTTTTTTTACATATTAGATATAATTTCTAAAATTTTCTTGTCACATAGATATTATAATTAAAAAGTACATCCCATTGAAAATACTCTTATAATATTTTGCATGCCCGATGCACCACATGGCAAGTCAGACCTATGGCCACATCATCAATTTTGGCCAACTGTTACCTTTCACATCCAACGACGTGCTTCTTATTAGCCGGGGACTTTTTCTAAAAAATAATGTATAAAGACTACAAAAATTTGTAGATCTCTCTTGATGATTAAATATTGTAATTTAAAAAAGAAATCAGGTAATGCATTTCTAATTAACCAATAAGTTATATAAACATTTTCTTCTTCCGTAAACATAAAATAATATAAACTCAATTTCCAAGTATGAGAGCACAAGCCTATCCATTTGGGCACAAATCAACTCTAGCACTAGTGGAAGAACATTGTGAGAAATGCATTAACTGTTGAAACCTCAGCTTGCACTGCTCCTTGATATCAAAGTATATGAAAGATAGGAGGCAGAAGAAGTCCAAACAAATTCCGTTAACTTATGAAACCAACCTTTGAACGTCGGGAACATGTGAATAAATTTGATGCTCTTAATGTTGCGTATTTAATTAAATTATTACTAAAACAAAAACAACATGGTCGTTTATTTGGGACGAATATCGTTGTATATAACATGATAATTGTGCCCAGAGTATGCATGCAACCAACAGCTAGTCTCCAAGCTCAAGTTTATACATTTGATCAGCAAGGGAAGTCGCATCCTCATTGTACAAATGCATAAAATAATTTATAAATTCGTCCTTGTCCGTTGCCGGCCGTCCAACTTCTACATTTATAAGGGAATCTAATCATTAATTTTAAGATTTAATAAAGTAGGAATAAAATTTTGTTCTAAAAGACACAAGTAAATTTGATAGGAACGGGTCATTAGCTTTATTGAAGTCATATTGCTCAGTACCAGACTTCGTATAAGTAGAATTACTTTCATATTATAGCAACTAGCAAGAATATTGCAAGCATTTCATATCAGAGGACTTTTAACTGAAGGTACATAAACTTATAAGATGTCAAAAGAAGCTCAGGATTCCAATGAATTTGCACGGGGACTGCAATTAAATGGTGGAACAATTCTTGGAATGGTGACAAAAGCTGCTATTCAACTTGATTTATTCGAGATCATAGCTAAAGCTTCCACTGTAAATGGTACATCTCCTTTCGGAGATGATGCTAGAAAAATGTCCAGTGATGATATTGTAGCTCTGCTTCCCACAAAAAATCCTGCAGCACCAGCAATGCTTGACAGAATTCTCCGATTTCTGGCTGCCAAGTCCATTCTTAATTGGACCACAGTAGCGGGAGAAGATGGCAAGGAGAAGAGTCTGTATAGTCTGACAAGTATATGCAAATATTACACTTGTGATGAAGATGGAATTTCACTAGCTCCTATGTTGGTTTTGCTTCAGGACAAAGTTATCCTTGATTCCTGGTTTGTCTAATCTGTCTCTTCATCTTTCGAATTTACTGTATCAAATTATAATCTACTTATAATTCATTTTGTTAAAATAGCTTGGTGAAACACAATAGAACGTGTCGTGGATTCTTGATAAAACCACTAATAAATATGAATGTCATCAATGTTTTTTAGGACTACATTGAAAGATGCAGTGCTTGAGGGAGGAGTTCCATTTAACATGGCTCATGATGGTATGCATGCATTTGAATACCCTGCAATAGACAGCAGATTCAATGATGTTTTCAATCAAGGAATGTATAACCAAACCACTCTAATCATGAAGAAGATTTTAGAAGTTTACACTGGATTCGAAGAAATCATAGAAATCGTAGACGTTGGTGGTGGAACAGGGGCAACGCTAGCTAAAATTATTGCCAAGTATCCCCGGATTAGGGGAATCAACTTTGATTTAGCTCATGTCATCAAGGGTGCCTCTCCTTTACCTGGTAATATTGTGCGTGTTTTGTAAGATTCTATTGAAACAAGAGAACGGCATTGAAATGAGTCCTTAAAAGAAAGAAAATTTCCTATCTAATTATCTAGTTATTTATAAATGTACTTGCAATGCTAGGTGTGGAGCATGTTGGAGGAGATATGTTTGTAAGTGTCCCAAAAGGAGAAGTCATCTTCATGAAGGTGAATACTTTTGCTACAAAAAAATAATCTTATAAATGTATGATGCAAAACGTTATGACTACTTAGAGAAGAAGAATTTTTCGTAATTTTTGGCATACTTGGCTGTGCAGTGGATACTTCATGATTGGAGTGACGAACACTGCTTAAAGGTTTTAAAGAATTGCTGCAACTCTCTTCCTGAGTTTGGTAAAGTGATAATCATAGAATCGATTATGCCTGAATACTCAGACACGGATTCTTTGGTGAAATTAAACAATGCTTGTGATGTTGATATGGTAATGTTGGCATTGAATCCTGGAGGAAAAGAAAGGAGTTTGAAAGAATTTGAGGAATTGGCAAAAGAATCTGGATTTGCAGCTGTAAAACTTATGTGCAGCGCTGGTTTTTACAGTGTTTTGGAGTTTTATAAGAAAGCTGTGTAGTTTATTGCATCAATCTTGATAGTATCTGATACATTAGTATGTTTCTAAGCATTTGAACATTGTTGGGTGTGTTCCTGATTAATAAGCTCTTTGGTGTGTTCCATTGGCATTTTTTTTATATAAACGTATGAAATTTTCCAATTTTTTTGTGATATTTTCTTATAATATGGTTACCTATTTTACATTCACCATATTCAAAATTAGCATCAAAGATGTTGAAAGAATGACTCTTATGAAGAGCAAGGCAAAATTATTGAAGATGCTTCCAGAAATATTGAGTAGCCTTAATCTTATATGCATTGAATTTGAATCCTAATAGACAGTGTAGGCGACTATTAGTACTTAGCAAACAGTGTAAAATGTAAAGACTGCATTCAAATCAATTTGAATGCCTTCTCTTGTGGGTAATTTGAAGGCTCCAAATACATTCATCATCCTTTTAAATGCTTTATCTGCATCTATGTACATCTTCACCTCTTTATCATCCTCTGAATCTCTTCCTTACTAAGTTGGGTTCTATGGAGAACCATCTAAATTGGAGACCACTAAGACCTTCTTACTGTTGATTTGAACATAATTCAGTGCTCCAAATTAACCTTAGATACCTATGCACAAATTTTTTACATACATCCACATAAATTTACACATGTATTGTATCCAGTTTAATATTGTGAATCTGGTGATATCAACAGTCAAATCCTCATAATCATAACCTATAACATTATTTTCGAATATTACACATTTTTAAACAGTTCTCTGGTTTCACATAAATTAACTACCTTGGAGCATAAAATGTTGCTCATTTTCACTACTCAGCATTGCAACAACAGATGACATGGTTGGCCTGTCTCTAGCATATGGTTGTACACACAAGAGACTTATCTGGATTACTCGAACCACTTCACAGGAATTACATGAATCCACGATCGACTAGTTCCAAACAATTTCCCTCAACAAAAAGTTTCCATGCCCGTAAAACAAATTTAACATTATTTTGACGATTACAGTTGGATAATATTCGGAAAGCATCTATATTGGAATTTACATAACCAAGAAGGTTAAGGTCTTCTTCTGGATGACAAAAATCTCTGATTCTCTCTCCACTAACAAACTCCAACACTAACTACACCAAAACTATAGACATCAGACTTAATTGAGAATACTCCATCTATCAAATACTCCAGAGACATGTAACCACTGCAACAAATGAAAAAACATATAACTCTGTACAATATAGTTAGAATGCCAAGAATTATTCCACAATTCTTACTGTGTCCCAGCTACTTTGGTTGTATTTACTTCTATTTCACTTCCTCCAAAGGTTCTTGCTAGGCCGAAGTCTGAAACTTTTGGATTATTGGCATAATCAAGTAAAATATTGCTGACTTTGAGGTCTCCGTGGATGATTCTTAATCTGGAGTTCTGGTGAAGATAAAGAAGTCCTCTGGCAATACCTTCTATAATGCTGTAGCGTTTTAACCAGTCCAGCGACTTGCTTAGATCCTTGTCTGTCAAATTTATACCAAATTAAATAACTTTATCCAGGTTGTATTTTTTAGTGTTTGAATTAGTTGTAGAATTTGAGGAAAGAATAAATCTTTTAAACAACAACAATACCGAATATAATGCAATCTAAACTTCTTTCAGGAAGATATTCATAAATCAACAACATTTCCCCATCCTTAATGCAGCAACCAAGAAGCTTTACAAGATTTCGGTGCTGAAGTTTGACTATAAATGAAATTTCATTCTTGAACTCACGTAATCCTTGTTTGGAATTCCTTGAGAGCCTCTTGACAGCAAATTCTTTTCCATCTTCCAAAATTCCCTGAAAACAATTTGATTAGGACATAAATATTCTGCATTAGGAAATACACTATTTTAAGTTCTAAAGAATTAAGGAAGTAAAGAAAGCTGCCAGTACAGCAGCACAGGAGATGCTTCTATACTGTGATACCAATATGATTACCTTGTAGACCGGCCCAAAGCCACCCTATCCTAGCTTGTTGTTTATGGAGAAGTTATTGGTCGCATTAGCAATTGTTGTGAATTCGAAATATGGTATCTGCATGTCGTCCCCCTCATTTTGATCTGTGGTATCTCTGTTTTGGATGGCTCTTAATTTTTCTACAGAATGTGAATCGACATAGTTTATACATGTTGCATGGAATGGATGAAGTAAGAGTATATGGATATACATTTTATAACAATAGAAAGAGAAGAAAGTGTCTGAGCTTGGATTAGCAATTTTGGCATCATATATCTTGCAGAGCAGTCGATGTTTTTAAAATGTAAAATGGTTGTCTTGGACATTACCTTTCCTCTTACTGCCTAAGCGCTTCAGATACAACCCTAGCAGTAGAGCTACTACTATAACGCCCACTCGCATTTTCAGTCTGGAACGCTTAGCACCCCCCCCTGCAGTGGTTGCACTCAGATATTTTGTTCATATCCATTATGCAACATATGGAAGAAGACTGTAAAAAATGCATTAAGATTTTATCTCTGAGATTATCTCAATTACCTAGATCAAAAACAGCAAGTTTTACATAAAGATCTAGCGAATCACTTGTCTTGACTCCAATGTCAGTAAGCTCATCAAACCATATCAAGCACCCACTTCGACCTTCTGTTATATCCATATATGCGTAAGCGGTACATTGACAACCAGTGCTATCACAACTACCATACGCACCACATAACGCATACCTGTCGCAGGCATCCTTCTGCACAGCAAAATATATTTCCCAATTCTGGTTCTGATCGTTCCATGTAAATAATTGCAGCGTTCCACTTAAAGTCAACACCATCCGCATAATGATAAATCTGTCCCAAACTCCATATTTGTAATATGTTTCATTTTCATTGATGACAAATTTATCTGTCAAATCTTTGCTCTGTGTATTAGTAGACATGCTATTTAGCTGCATGGAATCCCAGAAACCATGTCGGTAATGCAAAACTGAACCATTCTGCAGAACTAGTTGTGGATATCCAACAAGGCTAATACTGCATGTGTAGTTACCATGAGAAGGATCATTGGCACTTTTCCATGATTTAAGATTCCTCTCTAAACCCTTTACCAAGTCCCATCCAAGCTTCATCCCCGGTAAAAGAGTATCTCCAGGGTGATCAAAACTTTGCCATTGGTAAGCATCAGCATTAAAGTTATTTTCATCCCTAACTACGAAATTCCCAGAATCTAATAGCTGTGCCACGGGATTGGTCACTGACAGAGATGAATTCGCGATCCAAATTGTGATTTTCTTAGCATTCATAAGTAGCAAAGCTCCTTGATCATTAATCTTCAGCATACCTGGAATATCACTTATTGGATTATCTCTGTTTGCCACCCACAAAACTGTACTGGATCCTGTTTTCTTGTACCATAAACCCAAGTATCGGTTCGTGGAATTTCCAAGGCTGAAAAATCCCAACTTATGATAGCTCCGCTCCAACTGTTTTATAGTATTGTCGTCCCTTTTGTGAAATTAAATTAAGATGTGGTTAGACCATAGATTATAAATAAGCTAAACAAGTCATCTATAGTAAACTTAATGGATTAGATAAAAATTATAGACTCTACAAGAAAAGCAAACTTCACAACAAAAAACTAATTGAATCTTTGATATATTCCGGAGAAGACCAACAACAGGGCCTTCACACCAAGCAACGCATATGATGCAGAAGAACATGACATGACATTGCCAAGGACATGTGAGATGAATCAGTTCTCTAAACAGGCGCATTAGTATTTATGTTGCACTGCCATCCCTGTATTAAAAGCCATACATCATACATAGACTTGCATAATAAAGAAATGTTCAAATTATGTGTCGTCGTTTAGCATGGCTATTTTTAATAGTTGCTTTTGTTGGTGAATTTGGTTGCTTAGGCCACAGTGATTCAGTGTCTCAAGTCTTTTGTTGGTGAATTTTGTTGTTACAGGATCACTTTGCTTTCATCTGACCAATTCATGAATCATCTCTCAGCTCTATCAACTATGTGGCATGTATATTATATAATATCTGTGAACACATGACCGTTTCTATATATCTGTATAAAGTATAATAAAGATTAAAGAACCCTTCTAGATGAAGCAAGCTTGACAAGTAGAAATTCATTTAAATATAATCCTGTACATAAACTTGTTCTTGATTGTGAAGATGATCAGTATAAGTATTAAGTATTAGCTGGAAATATTTGTAATGTGAAAAAATTCAATATTGACAGGATGTTTCCAACCATCTCAAAATTTGCAAAAGCAAGGGGATAGAAAGTAATCAATGGAATGATTATAGGAAATATATAAATGGACCATGGTGCTTGGACTACAAAGGAAAACAGAGATTGTAAACAACTGTTGTTTCTTGATAAGGAAAACAACTTGATTGATGCTGTCATCTTTTATCGCAAATCCTTCACAGGGCTTGAAAAATTTCAGCATTAGCATACTGCAAACAGCATCATGCTCGTTTGCTTGATTGGTCATTTGGATGGACACAATATAACCTGCTTTAAATACCTCATAAACATGTGCATCATTATAACAAGGTCAGGTGATGTACAGATGGACGTAGATTTATAAGGTAAAAGAAGCGAGACAAGTACATGTACACAAAAGAAGTATAGAAGATTAGTATATCAAACTTATTTATCCCTACATATTCAGTGCTAAAAAGCCCCTCAAATTCTCTACTGAATCATAAATACAACATAATACAGCTCGAACCTTTTAAAATGAAAAATGAAATTTTTTGGTTCCAGCATAAAAGAAATCCTTTTCCCCATAAGCCTGCAGCACTGTAATCAATAAAAGTACATCTTCTGAGGTTATTTCGAATCGCAACAGAACAAGTTTACTACCTAGGAGTCATATGCGTTATAGTTAACTTATTGTTCGACGGAAAGTTTGGTTTGTCTGTTGAACCTTCTGGATCACGAGGTTGCCTCTCAATGAAAAAACCAGGTTGCTGAGGTTGAGGTAGTTCATTTTCACTACTCAGCATTGCAACAACAGATGACATGGTTGGTCTATCTCTAGCAAATGGCTGCAGACACAACAGACCAATCTGAATAGCTCGAAGCACTTCAAATGGGCTGCAACAATCCACGATCGCACTGTCTACAAGTTTCAAACATTCTCCATCTGCATAAAGTTTCCATGCCTGTAAAAGAAATTTGACAATAAGCACAGGTTAACAATATCAGGAAACATTATTATTCATAGATCAGCCCCTTGGAAACGAACTCCTGTCTCAAGCTATGAAAGAAAAAGAAGGGGACTTACATAACCAAGAAGGTTAAGGTCGTCATCTGAATGATAGAAACCTCGGATTTTTGCGCCACTAACAATCTCTAACATTACCACACCAAAACTATAGACATCGGATTTAATTGAGAATACTCCATCGATCAAATACTCAGGAGGCATGTAACCGCTGCAAGTAAATAAACCAACATATGAGTTTGAAGAATAGAGGAAGGAAGGCCGGAGTTATTTCAGAGTTCTTACTGTGTCCCCGCAACTCTAGTTGTATTCACTTCTATTTCACTTCCTCCAAAGCTTCTTGCTAGGCCAAAGTCGGAAATTTTTGGTTTCTTTTCATGATCAAGTAGAATATTGCTGACTTTGAGGTCTCTATGAATGATTCTTAATCTTGAGTCATAGTGAAGATAAAGAAGCCCTCTAGCGATACCTTTTATGATATCGTTGGCCAGTCAAGCGTCTTGCTTAGTTCCTTATCTGTTGATATAGCAAATCTTTGGTATTATATCCGGTTGTTTGGTACACTAGTAGAGTGAAAATTTGTAAATGTCTGGCTTAATTTGAAAGTTTGAGGGAAGATTTAAAATTATAGAACTATACCGAATATAATGGAATCTAAGCTTCTGTTGGGCATGTATTCATATAGCAACAGCATTTCTCCTTCTTTTATGCAGTATCCAAGAAGCCTAACAAGATTTCGGTGCTGAAGTTTAGCAATACATGATATTTCATTCTTGAAATCATATAATCCTTGTTTCGAGTTCCTTGAGAGCCTCTTCACAGCAATTTCTTTCCCTTCTTTCAAAATTCCCTGTACACATTTTCGCTTTCACTTTTAGATTGTGGTATAAGAGATCACCCTTTTATCACTTACTTTATAACTTTATTTAAGTCTGACAAAAACTAAAAAATTAGTGAAGTGCAAAAACTTTCCATTAGCATGGTATATGCTGTACTATGTTCTATATTGTCATACAAATATGATTACCTTATAGACTGGTCCAAAGCCACCCTGCCCTAGCTTATTACATATTGAAAAGTTATTAGTTGCATTTGCAATTTCTGTGAATTCAAGCACCGGTGAGTCTACATCCTCCCCATCGTTTTGGTTTGTGGCACCGCTAATCTGGATGGCTCTTAGTTTTTCTGCAAAGTAATAAAAGATTTATTGGATTAAAACGAACAGAAGCATGCTACCGAATCCTGGTGCTCCATTGCTGCCTGCATTTAGATCAGACACTGCAGTGCAGGTGAAAATGGAATATGAAATGGGAATTAAATTAAATGTAAGCAAGAAGATGAAAGGCATAAAAACATAAAATCAATAAACAGTACATCTTTGCAACATAAACATTGTGGAGGATGAGAGAAAGTCTGATGTTAGCATTCATTTGTATTTACACTCTACAGGAACCAGTCTAGTATGTTTATGTGGCATGGAATGGAAAAAGTAAAAAGTATTATGTATAAAATGTATGTGATTTAATATGGATGCCAATGCATTCCATTCCAGCCAACCAAAAACAAAGCAAATGTCTGGGGTTGTTTTACAGTACCACGGGCACTTTCAGCAATCTTGGCTTTGGAATTTTTTTGTCATTTGGATACAAATTTTGTTGCAGTCAAATAATGCGAGATATGCAATGAGAATCTCAGGGACACTACCTTTCCTCTTCTTGAATACATGTATCGAAAATGACCCTAGTAATAGAGCTGCTGTTAAAAATACAGCCCCGGCTGCAATCCCCACTCTTTTCAATATCGAGAGCCTACTTTTCCCTGCAGTGGTTTCAGTAAAAAATATGATATACATAAGAAAGAGAGTAAAACGACGTGATTAGCCAAACAAAAGGAGTTTGTTCAGAGACGATATCTATTACCTAGAGCAGAGAATTTTACATAAAGATCTATTGTTTCACTTATGTCAACTGCAATGTCAATAAACTCATCAAACCATAACAAGCATCCACTTCCACCTTCTGTAACATCCACATATGCATAAGCTGTACAAGTGCAGTTCAGTAAACATTCCGTCTGGCAGTACACAAGGTCCTTGTTGGGATTAAATAATGCATGTTGTGTATCAGCTTTCCGGACACACCCATCTGACCAATTTTCTGCAGACCAGTGTACTAAAACCATTTCTTTATCAAAAACCGTTTTATGACGCTACGGATTACAGCCGGTGATCAGCCATGAAGTAATCCTGAATCTCGCTGGGTTCTAGAACATTGATGGGATCCCTAGGCAACTTTTAAGCCTACAATTTATGTGCGGAAAGGACTCGCGTCTCAGTCCAGATCCACTATTTAAGAAAATATTTGTCCCCCTTTGGGACTGGAAATCAAATCTTAACCTTTTTATTTTTTTAAAAAACTGATGTCAATTGCTAATTAACTACTTAAACAGTAAACATTTTTAACAAAGTTTTAGACCAACTCTGAAGCACTGGGAAACAAGATTCACTAAATTCAAGGCCATGATCCACTAGACTATACTTTATCAAGAGAAATTGCAAGGTTTCCATTTACAAGGATTTTGACAATGAGATTTAGCAAGGTTATCGGATAGTATAAAAGAAAAAATCAAACTAAGTACAAGGTAATGGCTCCAGATAAGACATAGGTATTAAAGTATAAAGAAGGTGATCATTAATGGTTCCAAATAAGATTTAGGTATCAAAATATAGAGAAAGTGGGCATCAGCTCAAGGTACAACAGAGTATCATGCTTTAGGGTAAGGATAGGGTTGTCAAACAATTATGAACAATCGTTACGGAACAACTGACTTTTAGGTATCAAGACAAGGTTACTGGGTATAACTTGCACATGGTTCTACATCATAATTACTTTGGTATACTAGCATGATAGGACTTTGGATTTACTTGCATAACAATCTTCAAGTAAAGTTAAACTACTCGAAATAAATACTTGAGGGTTCATGTCATTTTCATATACTACGGATATAGATTCGAAACCACTTGGTTCATGTATGTTAAGGTGAATTAAAATACTCGCATCGTATATATGAACTAGTTATCACACACTTGCAGTGTAAATGACAGAGGCAGGTTGAATCACTTGCCTTGAGAAGGCTTGACTTGACTGGCAGGTAGGAGCAACTGGAAGTTTTACTCGACTTTTATGGCAAGTTTACCCTCGTCTCGAGATCCTACACAAATAATAATAATCTCATTATAATATATTCTCACCAACTCAACCTATTTATAAACAGAAATTAAACATACTGGCACTTAAGCCTATATACGCACATATTTACAATCACCTTATAAGTATATTAGTACACATAGCCACATATGCTCACATACCACATTTAAGTACAAAATAATATAACACCCACTATATTGCATCACTAGGCTTGGATGATCTCACTCCACTTACTTAAGTCACTTGGTCTCTATACTAGACAAATCCCCAAATTTTGACCTCCTAACACGAAGAGCCTTTACTAAACCATCCAATTACTATTGACCCTGACTTGGGCCTTTCACTATAGTGACTATAAGCTCTCTTTCAGCCATGGTGGTAAACCAAATCTTCACTCATAAGTGCTCTAAAACTATGTGATAAGTGAATGTGTTCATTATAGTAAATTTCAGAATGACATCTATGGTTTCTTGGATGCATTTGACACTCTTATACTTCAAGTTTACCTCCAAAACTTCTACACTAAACTCTTCTGATCATAAGGCAACTCCTAAACTTGATGTGGCTCAAAGGCCTAGCTTGGGCCTCCCTAGGCCTAAGCTCAAAGTCCATGATTCCCCTGTTTTTCTGGGCAGAAAAGGTCCTGACTTGAACTAACTTGTGACACATGATTCTAACCCAAATCCTATGATCTATGGCTGGAAAAACTCCTCTGACACTCCCTCTAACTAAGGCCCAACAGGGCCTAATGAGGGCCTACCTATGACATGGTCAAAACTTCCTAATTCTAAGTTGCAACAAAATTGTCCCCTGCTGGACAGATTTTGTGTTTCCACTCGTGCTCCTAACAAGACGTCTTATAAATCTCTAACAAACACCTAAAACCTATTGTATACTCCTAGTGTTAGCTTCTGGTGGCTTGGGCCTCAAAGTGCACAACAATGACAAGGTCGAATCTCACTCTAAACCTCATGGTACCAAACTGATTTTCTGCAGAGTCTAATGCTCTCCTTTTTATCATGATTCTTACTTGACAAACCAAACCAACAACGACCAAAACCCTAACCAAACTTCAACCAAGGTGATCTACCGAGCTAACTCTCTTACACTCAATATAGGCTTAGTGGAGATCATCCTTACATAAGGTGCAACATAGCAAAATAAAAGTTAACACATTACACAAATTACAAGTCATCAAGTTTTCAAAAACAACAATTTATATCTTCGTCATATATATTCGAATTAACATCACATACCAAGGAGCACAAATCAAGATCAATATCTTAACCCTACTGAAATTAAAGCTTACTAACAAAGTCAATCCAAATGATTAAGAACTTTTGAAAATCAAGAGTTGATTTCTATGCATGCATGCCTTCGAATATTCAAGCCAAAACAACATGATTTCTAAAATAATATTTTATCATAAAATCAACATGCAAGCATAGCATAAATTATAACTAAATGATCACTTAGCATGCAAAGGGTTTTATCAAGTTTTTACTACAAAATTAATGTTATCATCACAAAAACACACAAAAATGAAACAAGGCAACAAAACACCACTAAGAACCATTCATTCGGCTCCCTCAAGGTCATGGCCGAATGAAATGGAAGGGAAATGACCATTAAAATCAAGAGCCTCATTCTCATGACTTGGCATTTCACCATTCCTTGTAGTTCCCTCAATAATACAACCTTAAATCCATAATAATCAAGATTGTACTTTGAGTTCCAACTAAAACTATGCCATGCAAGATCAAACTTAAACTTTTTACTCAAACTTCTTTGGATTATATATGATCAAGATATAGGAAGTAACATTTACTTGAATGGAAGTTAGGCGCTTGAATGAAGAATGAAGAAAAGGGAGGGGAGTAGGGCTTCGGCCAAAAAGCCGAGAGGAATGAGCCGAGAGGGAGGGGAGGGAGGTGAGGGTGGAGTGAATGAAATGATCCTCTCATTTTGTGCTTGGTTTTATGCTTTTGATTGACCAAAAGAAGTGAGTGGAAATGAGAATTTACAAGAGTAACCTTCCAACATAGTTAGGTCATTTTGCATGCAAGGTCAAGGAGGTAATTTGGCTAACAAAATGTGGTTAGTGGGGTTGGAAATGTCTTATTTACCCTTTAGTTGAATGGAATAGTATTTGCATGCAAGGATTTCCATGTAATTTGCTAATTACTAAGTAACTAATTTTCAAAGATTTATTTTTATAAAATAAAATAAAAGTTCAAAAATTATAAAAATTGTACCATAAAATAACTTGGATTTTTAGAAATTTTATGAGATCACTTTTGAAATTTGTGAGTGAAATAATTCTTAAAAGATAATTTTCCAAGGTATAGAATATTCTTTATAAATCAAAAATAAGTGCAATTAATAAAACACTTGCTTTGAAAAATTTATATACTACATAAAGTAATTTATAATGCAACATATTCCATTCACACAAACGTACAATCATTAAGTATATTTATAATTGACTCTAATATTATACAGAATTTACAAATAATATTACACAAAATATCGGTCGTAACATGAAAGAGTCCCCCAGCTGATTCAATGACCTCGCCATCTACAACAGTTTGATTTATAACTGCTAATATAATGTCCACTACAGCTGAAGTTGTCAAGCTCAAGAATAGAGTGGAAAAAAACATAAAGATTTTAGTAGCATCCATAGACCTGCTACAAAATCCGTGCTCTAAGTTCATGAAACTAACACCGTGTTGACATATCAACTTTGTTGAATACATCTGGTAAACGGTTTCGCCTAAATGCATATAGGTTGATACTACTCATTAGTCTGCGGTTATTAATCGGTCACTTATCTTCCAAGAAAATTAGTACATATATTACTTTAATCTTTCTAAAAAGGACTCTTCTGTTTTATGCATAATCATAATTTTTGTTAGAAAAATGGTGTAACTATATGGTTGACTTGACTCTGTCTGCAGTTATACCCAGCAAGTTATATTCAACATATACCAACAACATGAGTGGTTAATCAACTATACCAAAATGTAAAACTAAAAATATCTATGATAGTAGTAATGAAGCTAAAGTAAAGAGCGGAGAAAATTTAGCTCGAAACACTTGAGATGGATAACACACCATCTCCCTCTCAAATACTCCCAAAGAATTTGGGACACTTGCTGATAAAGTGTCCAGTGCAGCTGAAATTGTCAAAGCTAATGCAAGTATACAGCTGAAAAACTAATTATTAGACCGTATTAGCTTAACTAGACCAACAAGATTCACGCACTGATTCTATTCCGTTTACAACGATATTTCTTATTGGTTTGTGATTTACAAGAAAATGAGCGCACATCGCACTACGCGGTGGCTGAGCAAAATATCTAATAAAAATAGTATTATGTCCAAAATTTGATATAAATATTATTCGGTCAAACGCAGATCAAATGGACAAGATTAGGATATAACATCTAAAATCAAGGAAAATTAGGGCAAGCCCATTCTTCCCGTGAAGATAGGGCGCGCCCTCAAGGATTATGGAGTTAAGTTTGTTGGATCCATATGGCGCGCCCTCTCTTAACATTTCCTGAGGAAGTCCTGACACTGGAAGGTGTTAGGGCGCGCCTATATGAAGTAAGGAGCCCTATAAACAGGTTTTTATGTGTTACTTGGACGAGTGATTTGGATGCATGAGGAGAGAAAGAGATTATTATTACTAACATATTTGCTGCAGGTACGCTATTGAAGAACTCCTTCATGTTATGCAACCACATAAAGGCGGTGTCCATGGTTAGAGACCTCCAGGGGTATGCCTGGACAGAAGGCAACCTCATGTAGTCAATGGGTGTCCCCATTGGGGATGTGGTGTAAACTCTGGTGTGTGCTTTGGGAGCTCTGTCTCTATAGTCAACCGGTGTCCTCGTTGTGAGACTTCAGAGTATCCTGCACTTTGCACCCAAAAGTTTGGGATCACTTGTCCTGCAATCTGGTAGGGGCTCCTTATCCGGGGGACAAGGATGCATCCAATATTTGGGGTAAACCACGGCTATACCTGCGTCCACGGATTAGAGAAACAACTGGTAGCGGAGGGTTATCCTTGGCCAGGGAGATGTCTTATCTGTGAAATCTCGAAGTCGTGGACGAGCCTTGGGCCTTGTGGTTGGGCCTCATCGACGGACATTCCTAAAGCTAGTAGAAGACGGTTTCCAATAGGTTTCCTACTGGGTTTCGGGAGAAGTGATCTAAGCCTATTAGGTTTCTTATTCCCCAAAAACTACGTTGGCTTGATTCTCTATAATAGGGTTACGTAGGCAAATTGCAAGTGGTCAGAAGCGAGAGCGCAAAGGAGCCACCGCTAACCCTAAGCAATTTCAACCACCAATAATCACAACCCCCAAACACTGTTCACATTTTTCGACGAAGAACCACTGTCACAGATCTTGTTTTCGGCTACGAACCTCGAATTTTGTTGCTACCAAATTCCTCCGTCAAAAAGTTGGCGCTAGAAGGAGGGGCTAATCAACATTTGCGTCTAGGAGGAAAGATGTCTCAATATCGTGATGGAAGTTCTTATGTTGAAAAAAGCTCTGAAGAAGGCTCTGAGAAAGGCTATGATGAACCCTACGTGCCTACTCCGGTGGATCGTCCAACCCTGAATGTCGGAGGCCAACCATCAGTGCTGATTAGTAATGCGGATTTGTTTGAGCAATTTTATCGCATGGGCGATGCCTTGAATGGTTTCGACTCAAGGTTGAGCATGGGGGAACAACATAAGACAATGAGGGTCATTCTCCATAACCGCTCTGCTCATGCATCTGGAAAGGCTCCCATGGTTGGGAGAGATGCTCCGGTCGGCCGCGGCCAATCCAGAGGCGAGCATGTGGCGATAACGCCGCGACATCTAAATTATTCCAATGATACAGCCCCAATCGTTGAACTTGTTGATGAAGATACTGATGGGCGAGAGATATCACGGGCTGATGACCGAGTAATCACTCACCCGTACCGATCCGGGCGGACTATGGAGGAACGCCGATAAAAGGAATCTATGCCAGCGAATGAGCAACAAGGTTTCGCTGCTTTGAAGGATCGTTTGGGGATCCTTTTGGGAGATGATGATCTAAGGATGCCGCTTTTGGAATGACAGACGCTGACCAAGGAAATGCGATGCCCCGTGGTTCAACGCGTGTGCCCCTGAATCCCATTGAGAATCAGGAGCGACACCGCGACCATGAGAGAGCTCCTCTCCGCGGATCAATGGATAGATACGGTCGAGACTATGGAAGTGATCGTTGGAGAAGACCGCAGTGGAGAGGAAGAGGCGGAGGCCGAGGTAGATACTTGGACGGTAATCGTCACAACAACTATCGTGGCTATAGGGATACTCGCATGAATGATCGAGCCGAAAGAGATAATTATGCGGGAGATGACGGTCGTAAGGATATCCAGACATATAATCGTGAGATCCCTCAGGGTCGCGACCGAGGACAAGGAGAAAATTCAGAAGAAAATCAAGGGCGGAGCCGAGAGATACCAGTGATACCGGGAGGAGGATAAACCAATGCTCAGAATACTAATCAGCAACCAGCTCCTCCGGGAGGAAATCAGGTAGTGCCACCTCCACCTCAACCTCAAGATCCACAACCCAATATGCAGATTATCCCCATCATGGGAACCTTTAATGTGGATGATCTGAAGAAGCTGCTCAATCACCTGGAAGGAAGGGTAATGACAATGGCTGAGATTCCTTCGCCATTCTCTGCGGCTGTAAGAGAGGCTCAGCTGCTGGTCGGATATCGTAATACAACTAGCGATCTCTGGTTCCATGGAAGTTCAGATCCTTTGGAATTCTTAGGTCGATTCAACATAGAGATGAATGTGTACCAAGTTCCAGACTTGGCCCGATGTAGACTCTTGGCAGCAAATTTATGGAAAGTGTTCAGCAATGGTTTCAAAAGTTTGGACCAGGGGTAATCATTTCCTGAGACCAGATGAAAACCTTATTCTTGACTAAGTTCCAAGCAACTTTGAGGTACGCTTCGTCGGTCACTACTCTAGCTAATGTCAAACAAAGGGGGAATGAGAGTCTGACATCTTACTTCAAAAGGTTCAACGCTGAGTCTATAAGTGTAAGAGGGGCTTCAGACGAAGCTTTGAAAAGTTTTTTGATAGCAGGACTAAGAGTTGGTTCAGATTTCTGGAAACACATGCAAGGTAAGGATTCAGGTACTCTGACAGATGTCTTTGCCTTAGCAGAATCATTTAAAGCAATAGAACAATCTTTAGCAGAAGTCCAACCGGCTTCACAAACAAGCCAGAAGGGTAGAGCAAGAAAGAGAGACAGATCTCCGAGCCCAAGATATAGAAGAAGTAGCCGAATCCCAAATCGGGTGAACGCCAAAACAATGCGAAGGGAATGGAACCCTCCCTCGAGCTATGACAACAGAACTAGGGGATACACCCCTTTGGCTGCATAGATTGAACACATCTTTGAGGTGAACAAGAATAGATGACTTTTTAGGATGCCAGAAGCTCTGTCGTCTTGGCAGAGTAAAGACAGGAAGAAATACTGCGAATTTCATGAATCATCCGGGCACAACACTCATGAGTGTCGACAGCTAAAAGATGAAATCAAGGCTCTGATCAAGGAAGGGTATCTTGGCGAATGGGTGGTTAAGGAAGTAAGGAGGCATAAAAATGGTTCTAACAAAGCAAAAGATGAAGGAGGTCGTACTCCTCGGGGAACCAATAATGAAATTCTGGAAGAAAATAAATTTGTCAGGGATGGCAGCATCTGAGCAATATACGGAGGAGATCCTGGGATGGAATGCAGTAATCGAGCCTTGGCAAGATACGCAAGGGAAGCCCAGTTTGGACCATTGGCTGACATCCACAAGGTGAAGACTCGGCTACCCAAAGTATTCAAGGGATAATCAATGGACATCTGTTGGTGAGACTACGTAGCTGTATGAATAGTTACATGATAACTCAACACGATAACAACACTAGAACATGACAGGTTAATAATACTACGTCTACACAAGAAATCAGGAAGAATGAAGACAAGGCAAATACAAAGAATCAGAAGATTAGAAGAAAGCCTGAAGTCTGTCTACAGGTCACTGAAAGAAGTTCATTAATATGATCATGCCTCAGTGAAGAACAAAGGTTAAAGACTTTCAGGGTTTCAGAAATGTTGAAGATTCAGTATACAAGTGCTACCGAAAGATTTCAGTGTATTGTCATTGATTGAAGATAGACAGTGTTCGAAGCATAGAAATCTGAAGAATTGAAGACAGGGTTGTTAGTCCCTTAACAATATAGCAAGAATTACAGAAGGGGGGTTGAATGGAATTCTTGAACCTTTTTCTTGAAATAAAAATGTTCAACTCGATTATGGATATATTTGTTTTAATTAGCACAATGCGGAATGTAAACTTGAATGAATCAAAACATAAGTAATTAAAAACAAGAGTCTTTAAAAACTTTCTGGTGGATTTAAACAATTCCACCAGAGATATATTTAATATATCGAGAGGACTCTATGTGCAGAAATGATCACAGCTGCTTACAAAAATAGAACTGCTAAGAACACATGAAATGCTAAAGATAGTGCTTATAAGATTTCTCTGTTGTTGTTTCTTAGCTATCTCAGTTATCTTTCTATTTGCTACTCTCTTGGTTTATATATTACCAAGATTACAAAGTCAAAAGAACTGAACAAATATAAAATCTAACAGTCTTGATCTTTGCTGCTTTTCGTCCTCTATTACCCAGTTAATGGGCTTCCACAGTGTACTTGTATCCAACTCAACGGCTGTGTGCCAACTTTCACTGTTCAACTGATGTTTGAATCTTGATGTGATCATCTGTCGACTTTCAGATTATCCGTCGATGACTTAATTGATCATCCGTCGACTGCTATGTCAAACATCCGTTGATAGTCATTTGATCATCCGTCGAAGCTTTGTTAAGCATCCGTTGGTAGCTATTTTAGTCATCCGTCGAAGCTTTGTTAATCATCCGTTGGTAGCTATTTTGGCACTTGACTTCATTTCACTTATACAGAATTACAAGACATTGCTTATGTACAGTTAATCAACCTATTCTACATATCTAGTTAAAGTCAACATGACTTATATGCTACTACAGATTCTATACAAAGGTGCATACAACACTGTGCTACAAAATTATTATTACATAAGCTACTCACTCGATGGATAATAAGTTAATCATCCGTCGGGACTATAATGAGTTATCCGTCGGGACTATAATTCTTATCCGTCGAGTGCTACATTATTTCACTAAGTAAAATCTACTTAGATGTTTTGTTTAGGTAATCATCAAGTACACAACATATTCACAACAATCTCCCCCAATTTATGTCTACTGGAATTGTAGCCATAAATTAAGAGATACTTGATGATAACAAAACATCCTAAACATATATCTTTAAAGATAAGTAGATAAAACTGAAAGTGCTTCAATTTAAAAAAAAAATGTACAAGGTTTGGCTCACAGTCAGTTCAAGATGCTCCTCTAGTCTGAGCAAATTTTTCTAGTTTCTTGAAGGTCTGGATCTTCTTCCAAGCTTTCTGTTGTTTTCTTCAATTTGATTCTGGAGCTATCTGTGGAATTCTAATTCATCAGATTCTGAGAGATCTAACATTTCTTGCATTTCCAAGAGAGTCTCATTGCTAGAGATACTCAATTGGTCTTCTAATCTGAAGAATCTTCTCACACCCTTGTCATCCATGAATTCCATCAGCCAGTAGGGCCTTAGATGCACTCTTCTCCCTGTGTATGGGATGATAAGAGTTTTGGGTAGTGCATCTTTGGTTCTAACACTCCTTAGCTCTTCAATCTTCTTCAATACTAATCTTCTTGCAGTTACATTGAACCCAAAGTTTTTCTTGAAGGATGAATAGACTTTGATCAACACAGCTTGGCTTTCTTGAAGTATCTTGTGAAGAGGCCACTGAATCTCCCTTCCCCCTTTGTACTTGAACACCAACCTTTCAGGTAGGTTTCTGTATGCATCAATTGCCCTTACCTCATCCAGCTCCTCCAGATAAAGGTTTAGATCTGAGAATTCTTTGATGTCACACAAGTACAAGTAGTCTCCCCTATTGACCTTGGGTTGAGCTTTGACTACTGACTTGGATTTGAGAGGTGACAGCTTCACTTTCTTGACTGCCCTTGATTTTGTCCTTCTTGGCTTAGTAAGAATTGGCAAGTTGAAGTCAGGAATTGGTAATTTATCCCACTCTATTGGCTCATCCTTTGGCACAATAGGCTCTCCATGTATGTTTCTGTAGGGGTCCACCACCCTTATGTCTTCAAATACCACAGAGGGCTTTGATGCTTGAGTTTCAGCTTGAGTGGATTCCTTTGGAAATTGATCTTCCAATTCCTTGTCAACAACATCCAACTTTCTTTTTTTTCTTTTAGCCAGTTCTTTCTTTCTTGGGGATTTCTTATGTTCTTCAATCTTCTTCTCTGATTCAGTAGCTTGAGATGGTTGAGAGGGAATTTGTTGAGAAGAATTCACAGCCTGTAGCTTGGCCAAGATAGCAAATTGTTCTTTCTTTTGTTTAGAATTCTTTGCATCTAGAGCAGCTTGCCTCTTTTCCTGCTTCAATCTGGCTTTTTCTTCTTCCTTTGTATGAGCAAATTGTGGATGTCCAGCTATCACACAAATTTCCTTCCCATTTCTGAATATCTTTGTAATTCTCTTTCTTGAGGCTGAATCAGCTGGATCTTTGTAGAGGAGAATAGATCTTGACAGAAGCTTCTTTTCATCAGGCTTGGGTATCTCATACACAGAATCCATAGGGTTCTTCAAAGATAACTTTGGATAGTTTGCCCTTGGTTTAAGACTTATCTCAGCCTTTGTAGTCTTGATGCAGGAAGATTGTCCTTTCTCCAGATAGTTCATGCTCATCTCATTCACATTGATTGGCTTGACATGAGAGTGATGGATGGCTGACTGATCTGGTTCCTTGACTAATTGAAACTTTTTATGTATTTCCTCATCAATCTTTTTCCAGTTGATCAGAGTCAACTCTCCTTTATCAGCATCTTTCAAATTTGCTGCTGCTGTATTTATAAGATCTATACCATCTGCAACTGGTGGCTTGGAGATAGTAATTGAAGGTACAATTACTTTGCTGATTTGAACTAGAAGTTTCTCCCCCTCAGTTGGTCCTTTCTCCCCCTTACTTGATTCTCTCTCCCCCTTTTTGTTATCATCTAGTGGAGGAGTTAGGCCTTGTGCTTTAGCCAGTTGCATAAGATGATTTGTCTGAGTCTGTTGATTTTAAAGAAGTAGAGCCACTGAATTCTCAATAACCTGAACTCTGTTCTCCAGCTTGGCTATCTTCTTGTCAGAATCTGATTCTCTCCTTAATCTTAGTAATAGATCATGCATGGTACCATATGGCATTATTGAATCCAGCTTCTCAGAGTTATATGTCTTTAAGTCAGCTATATCCTTTTTCAATTCATCCACACTGAGATTCTGTCTTGAGTGTTGGATCTTCATTAAATGTAAAGAGTCTAGGTGAGCTTGAAGAACAGCCTTGGTACCAGCATCTGAAGCTTCCTGAAGGGCCTGCTGAATAGCTATTATATGTTTTACCAAAGACACCTCAAATTGCCTTGGTGAAAATTCCTTTGCCCATGACCATTTAGGTAGAATGAAAGTAGAACTTGGGCCTTCAGCTCCCCCTAAGTTCATGCTTCCATCCAAAGAACCAGAGTCATCATCATCAGAATTTACTCCAAATTCTTCAGATGGCTCTCCAGCTTGAGAAGGCATTCTGTTCACAGTAGCTTTATCTCTTTGAAGAGATTCTGTGGTGTGCACTAAATTCAAAGTCTGCTCTGCCTCCACATTGCCCTGAGCAGCCAACAGTTGATAGGCTGAAACAGGGTGAGTAAATGTGTCAGCATCCAAGGAAATGTTATCAATTACAGCTTTGTAATGTTGCTGAAATTGTCTTTCCTTTTCAGCATCATCCACAATCATTGACTCACTAGCAATGGCTGGTTCCATCCTTATTTCTCCAGTACCTGCCTTTCTCTCATATTCTCTCTTTTGTTGCATCAGGGTCTCACCCTGGCTCCCCACCCTCACACCCTCACCTTCACCTACTAAGGTGGGACTCCTCTCACTCACTTTTGCCAATCCTGAATGAATGGATTGCTGAGATTCACTCTTTTCCTCTCCTTTTGCCTGGGAGCAACTCAGCCTCTCACTCAATGCACTCTCCTCTCTCAGTCCTAAGAGTGATTGTATTACCACCAAATCTTTTGCACTTGAAATTATTGAAGTTTGAAGTTGTGCAGAGACACTCGACGGATAAGTGATATCCGTCGGGTGAGTGGTAAAGCTATTCGACGGATAACTGTTGTTAAGCTTATCCGTCGGGATACAATCACTACTCGACGGATGAGCAATATCCATCGAGAGAGTAGGAATGAATGAGGTGGGAAGAGAAACTATTGTTGACTCTGTGTTGATTGAAGTTATTTGAGGCACAGATGTCACAATAGAATCAGAAAGAATTGGCAAGTGAGCCAACAAATCATCTAAAAGATGATGCTCACTTGCACTAAATTTTGGCTTCCCCAACAGAGTTAAAGAAGGGAAATCAGGAATTGAAGTGTTTATCATGTCCACTTCCAGTGAGTTAGTTGGTGAGTATTGTGTTTCTGTGGCTTCTATTATGAGAGATTTTGGCTGTGACTCCACATTTATTGGAGCCATATCAATCTGAATTTGAGAAGTGGAGGGACTGTGTCTTTAGCACCAGTTTGCACTAAGTGTGTGCCCTGTGCATCCCCAGTTGTTTTGGATTTCTTCTTTCTAGTGTAGGTTTGGTGTGAGCTTGTGTCCCTAACCCTCTTGGCCTGTGCTCTTGGATGAGAGCTTTGTTCAATAGCCACATCCTTTTGGGAGGATGCAGCTAGAAGTGAGCTTTTGTCCTTTTTAAGCACTACAGTTTGTTGGGAAACTGCAGTGTGGCTAGGCTGGGATTCACTCAACTCTCCAACCTTATCCTTGGGGTTTCTTTGATGTTCACCCCTTCCCTCACCTATCTTACCCTCCTTCACACTCCCCTCTTTGGCTTTGGTAGATTTTTGAACTGGTACCTTTTGAGAGATACCAGAGGGGGTTTTCTTTGATTTGGATTTAGAAATTGCAGTTATTTTGACAGCTTTGGTAGGCAACTGTTTGGTCATTGTCACAGTTGCCATAGCTATGCCTGAAGTCAAAGAAATAGAAGAGATTGGAATAGTTGAGGGTCTGGATGAACTTACCTCACTTACCTGAGGTGTCAGCATTGCAGGAAAATAGAACATTGGCACATCCTTGTGATGGTTGGCTCTGTTCAAGTCTGCAATGATTCTTCTCTCTTGAACCCAACAAGCTAATTTGTTGTTTGGGTTCTCAAGTTCAATCTCTTGACAAAGATGGTTAGCCAAAAGCATAAAAAATCTAGCATAGCAAATATTCTTTCCTCTTTTGGCTAAGTCACCTAGTTTAAAACCTAACTCATACACAACAAGGTCACTGAAATTGTAATATTAGTCTGTAACTAGCATGTATAGCATGTTAAGCATGGAAATGTTCACAGAATCAAAATTACTGATTTTTCCAGAAAAGACTTTAGTTACTACATCACACAAGTAACTCCATTCCTTCCTAAGACCTAGTCTTCTAATTTCACTTAGTTTTGTAGTAGGAAGTGCATAATGAATGGAATTGAGCATGTAACACCCCCAGATCCGGGGTCGGGGATCCGGGTTGTCACGGTCTTTCTTTCCACAATATCACTTCACTTAATTAATAATAAATAACCTCATACTGTGACCCCACACTAACACACACCACAACCCGTTATAGTCTCAGAGATGAAATTGAAATAAGTACAAGTCTTTGAATCCACAATTTAAAATTTTTACAACCCAAAACGATTACTTGATAATTTACAGTTAATTGCCATTATCTGCCACAAGTTATAATTATACATAATTTGATTCTCAAAAGTAGATGGTCTAAACTACAATGGATCTACCTCTGCAGCTATAGCAGCTACAACATCAGCGGGAAGACGCGGGACGCTTCCCACGCGCTTGCGCTGGGTCTGCTGGAGTCTGGCCATCTCTCCTAACTGTTGTTGTGTGATGAAGAAATAAAGCAAGAGTGAGCCTTACAGCTCGCAAGATAATACATAGTGATAACAATAATATAAGTATCTAAATGGATACTTACTAGAATCTCTATCATGCGTAAGATAATTACTTACTAGATGTAAGTAAAAACAAGGAATGAAGTTACCAATACTTCACCACACTTATATCTTATATAAAGCTACTTGAACTGCCACCGTTCAAAGTATTATAGGTTTTAAGAAAACATCCCATAGATGAGACCACAAGTTAAGACTTGAATAGATTCAATCTTTGAAAGATTATTGAATGAAAAAGTTATGAGATACTTTATTTAGTCCCGGTATATATATATCCACATATATATACCCCTTTAAACATTTCCTGAAACCTCTGTTATGTAAAGTATGAACAGAGTTTGAAACATCCAATGAATTTTGGAAAGGAAAAGAATTTTGGCATAAACCCGATATCTCGCTGATCAGGCAAAGATACCAATAAGTAACCTTTTCTACTGTAGATGGATGAATTCCTCACCGGTCATCACCCTGGCCGCATTAGGACCTCGCGCTCGACCGTACCCCGGTCCCTCACGCGTTGATGGACTGCCACCCAGCCACTTACACAATAATAGACCGTACCCCGGCCTGTCGCTTATGCCGACTCAATGAGATGGGCTTACTTCCCAAACGTTGGGCAAGTAATCAATTCATTTACCAAATCTGCAACCTCGTTGCGAATATAAAATACACCACAGAGCCGGATTCCCCAGGTTTTGAGCGAGTATTTAAATCCCCTTTAAAAGGAAGATCTTAAATATAAAAAAAATGAGTTTTGGGATCCGCTCTGACTTTTAAAAATCATTTTGAAGACTCGAAAACACTTTAAAGAGTGTTTGGAGTAAGGCTGATTTAATGAAGTAAATCAGTCCCCAGAATATTAGAAAATATCTGAATATTATTAATTAAATAATATTCCCATAAAGAATAATCTTTATAAAAATAATTGAAGTAGAAGTATTAAAATTTATACTTGAAACGAGTATTAATTAACCAAAGATATACTTATGTGAAAGTATTATCTTTATTTGAATAATCGAAAATAAGTTTGATTATTAACAGTTTATTCTCTAATGAAATAAAGAATATATTTCAGCAAATAATCGGAGTCATAGATCCTCAAATGAATATTCAAATAATATTCATTAAATAAAATAAGCTGAGTCATAATACCTCGAATGAATATTATAAATAATATTCATTAAATAAAATAAAGGAGTCATACATCCTCAAATGAATATTCAAATAATATTCATTAAATAAATAAAGTTTAAAGTTATCGAATAAACCTTATTCGATTAATAGTTTTGAAAACTATGACCATATATATGTATATATATATAAATATATATATATATATATCCATATCCATATATATACAAAATCTACTCGGGATCCTCGACTCCCGGTTTTAGAAAATATTTTCACCTTTGGGTCCCTATACTAAGGGTATATGCAAGATACCGCTATCCTCTAGCATAGGTATTATCAAATGAACCAACAGATATATATTTCAAGAATATGAAACAGGCATGCATATATACCATATCACATGCTACAATATATCGCAAGAATTTGCTAAATAACCAACATGCATCTATCGCAAGATAATGCATATACAAGTGTATTCATCACAACAACAGTATAACGGATAGAATACTTGCCTGAGCGACTTGGGGGTGAGAAAGGCTCGGGACGAGTCTGATAACCTATAAACAACAAGTAAGTTGGAATTAAACCAAAATCACTTGTAAATCTATGCTTTAACTAACTTAGACTCTAATGCTAGTTTTGCGCTCACCGATTCGCTTAAGTCACTCGGGTACCCTCGGCTCCACCATTTTTAATAATTTAACCTTTACGAGTTTTAAAGCGATTCCTTCGCGAATGACTTACCAACTGCCTAACACACTTACCATAAATGTTTCACACATTAAATAACCCTTTTTGGTCTTTAACCTACATTCCAAAGTAAGGCGAGGGAAAAAGTTTCGTTCGCGAAACGCCGTTACTTGAAACGGTCGTTTCTCCTAAACCGTAAATCGGAATCGAACGAACTACATATCAAAACGAAGCTCGTAACATGAGCTATCTAAACATGGCAGTGGTCACAATCTAGAAGGGGGTTCTAGGGTCCTAATGCTATGCACAAAAACAGTCCAAAGAAAATCGGACGTTACGACGGCTATGTTTACGTGATTTCCAAATTTTAACCCATTCACAAACAACCCAAATCAACCTCAAATCCAACATACAACCATCCTCCATCCTTATCACATCATAACCACCCCAACCAATTCAATTTAATCTTTCATACTTATGCTTAAACTTGATTTTAATCATTCTTAAGTTCTTTTAAATCAAAACCACAATAATTACCATTCCATTCACTACCATACCAAATCTCAAACTCTAAATCATAACAACAAGATACAATATCAACCCACTACTCAAAATCACCTTATAATATATATGAACCTAGGGTTTGGAAATGGTATACCTTCCTTGAAGTGGTGGGTGGAGCTAGGAAGCCTTAAGAAGCTTTGAGAAGCCTTAGGAAAGCTTGGATCTTCAAGAAAAACAAGAAAAAGTTCAAGTTAAAAACTTGAAAACACTATTCATTGTCTTCTTCTTTGATTAAATGAAGAAGTTAGAGAAAGAATTAATGGCTTAAACTCATGATATAGCCATAACTAAGCATAAAGATGATTAGGGAATTTTCTTACCAATTTAGGATGCTTGGATCTTGATTTTGAAAAAGTCTTGCCTTTTAAAAATGTAAAAGCCGAGAGCTAAGATGAAGAACAATTGCCTTGGTTGTTTTTGATTTTTGATGAAATGATTTTGCTAGCTTGGTTGGCTTGATTTGTATTTGATTTAGTAAATTACCACCTTGCCCTTGAATTTGTGTGGTCCTTATTCAACCACACCTCCTTCCTTCCCATGTCATGCTTACCTCATCCTCATGATGTCATCCTTCCTTCCTTGTCTTCTTTCTATTGGTTGGATGACATCATTCCCATTAATCCCTTTGATTAACTTCCTAATCGTTTGCCTAATGACCGCTGATCTGTTATACGGTTCGCTTAACTTTCGTTCTCGTTTATCGTTTGAAGGATCATACCCGGGATCTTATTACTTAGGTTCCCTTAACCTTTCTCAATACATTATATTCCTTTTTATGATCCTCTATCATAATCCTTTAATTTAAATCCTTTTTATCCTGTTACCTTATACTCAATTCTCTCCGTATCTTGTGGATTTCCGGGAAAAACCAAAGTGTTCGGAATTGGATTCTGACGATATTTACATACACTTATATACTTCATAGAGTACTAATAATATCCCAGAATATCCATAACAGAACCCCTACATAGTGTGGCGTGAAAAGTTTTCTCATTCAGCTAAAACACTATTCACAAGGGTTACAAAAAGTTGAAAAATTTTAGGGTTATTACAGTCTCCCCTCCTTAAAAGGATTCCGTCCCGGAATCAAACAGAAAACAAATGGGGGTACTTTTCTAGCATTGTGCTCTCTAGTTCCCAAGTTGATTCTTCCACATTATGATTCTGCCATAGTACTCTGACTAGCTTGATCACTTTGCTCCGAAGCACCTGCTCCTTCTTATCCATAATCCTTACTGGCTTCTCCACGTAAGTTAGATCTGGCTGCATATCCACCTGCTCGTACTCCACTATGTGCCTGGCATCCCGATGATACCTCCTTAGCATTGACACATGGAACACATTATGAACTTGTTGCAAATTAGGGGGTAGGGCTAGCTCGTAAGCTAACTTTCCAATCCGTCTTAATATCTCGAAAGGTCCAATGTATCTTGGGCTTAGTTTTCCTTTCTTTCCGAACCTCATTAATCCCTTCCAAGGGGATACTTTCAACAGTACTAAGTCCCCTACTTCATATTCCTTGTCCTTTCGGGCTAGGTCTGCATATTTCTTCTGTCTGTCTTGGGCTGCTACAAGTCGCCCTCTGATAAGATCCACTATATCTTTGGTCCTTTGGACCACTTCGGGTCCGAGCATCTTCCACTCTCCTACTTCATCCCAGTATAAGGGAGATCGACACCTTCTTCCGTACAAGGCCTCATAAGGCGGCATTCCGATGCTAGCATGAAAGCTATTGTTATAAGAAAACTCGATCAACGGCAGGTGATCATCCCAACTTCCTTTAAGGTCTATTGCACAGACTCTCAACATATCCTCTAGTGTCTGGATGGTCCTTTCACTCTGTCCATCCGTTTGGGGATGGTACGCGGTACTCATATTTAACTTGGTCCCCGCACATTCCTGAAAGCTCCTCCAAAATCTGGAGTTGAACCTTGGGTCTCGGTCTGAGATAATGGACGCTGGGACTCCATGTCGCGTTACTATTTCCTTAAGGTAAATGTCCACCAGTCTATCGACTGTGTATCTCTCGTTGATAGGAATGAAATGAGCTGACTTTGTCAGTCGGTCTATAATTACCCAAATGGCGTCGTGATTGGCTTTCGTCCTTGGCAAGCCTACAACAAAATCCATCGCTATCTGTTCCCATTTCCATTCGGGAATCTCCAGGGGTCGCAAAAGCCCACTGGGTCTCTGGTGCTCTGCCTTTACTCTTTGGCAAGTCAAACACTTGTTTACCCATTCTGCTACGTCCCTCTTCATGTTGGGCCACCAGTAATATTCCTTCAAATCCCTATACATCTTGGTACTTCCCGGGTGAATGGAATACCTTGAACTATGGCTTTCATCCAAAATCTCATTTTTAAGTTCTTGAACATTCGGAACCCAAATTCGGTAGGAGTACCTCATTATCCCTTTATCATCTTTCTCAGTATGGATCTCCTCTCCAGTCATTGACTTTCTGTCTTCATTCATTATTTTCTCTTGGCACAATCTGATCTTTTCCAATAATTCTGGCTGCATTGAGATCTCAAAAAGCTTTTCAGTTCCGGTTCCGGTTACCTTTACCTCTATTTCCATTTTCTCAAAATCCCTTATCAACTCTTCCGAAGTCGTTATCATTCTGAGTCTTTCCTTTCTACTAAGGGCATCAGCCACCACATTGGCTTTCCCCGGATGATAGAGAATCTTACAATCGTAGTCCTTGATTAGTTCTAACCATCTCCTATGGCGCATGTTGAGCTCTTTCTGCGTAAATATGTACTTGAGGCTCTTATGGTCTGTGAAAATCTCGCACTTCTCTCCATACAAGTAGTGCCTCCAAATTTTTAAAGCAAATACTATTGCTGCGAGCTCAAGGTCATGAGTAGGATATCTACCTCGTATTCCTTCAATTGTCTCGACGCATACGCAATAACTTTACCGTGCTGCATAAGCACACACCCTAATCCTTTGTGCGACGCGTCACTATATATCACAAAATCTCCTTTTCCATCCGGCAATGCCAATACCGGAGCCGTTATCAACCTTTTCTTTAATTCCTGAAAACTGTTCTCGCATTTCTCCGTCCATTCAAACTTCTCTGTCTTACGAGTAAGTCGTGTCAAAGGGGCTGCGATCTTCGCAAAGTCCTGTACAAATCTACGATAGTAGCCGGCCAATCCTATGAAACTCCTTACCTCTGTGGGTGTGGTTGGCCTTTCCCAATTTGAGACCGCCTCTATCTTGGAGGGGTCGACCAATACTCCTTCTTTATTGATCACATGTCCTAAAAACTGTACTTCATTCCGCCGGAATTCACACTTCGAGAATTTGGCATATAACTGCTCCTCTCTGAGTATTCCTAGAGCTATCCTCAAATGCTCTGCATGTTCTGCCTCAGTCCTTGAGTAGATCAAAATATCATCGATAAAAACTATCACACACTTGTCCAAGTACTTCTTAAATACTCTATTCATTAAATCCATGAAAGCCGCTGGGGCGTTGGTTAGTCCAAAGGACATTACCAAGAACTCATAATGCCCATACCTGGTACGGAACGCTGTCTTGGAAATATCTTCAGGTTTAATCTTTAGTTGGTGATATCCAGTTCTCAGGTCGATCTTGGAAAAATAAACAGCATCCTTTAGCTGGTCGAACAGATCGTCTATTCTAGGTAATGGGTACCTGTTCTTTATGGTTAGCTTGTTCAACTCTCGATAGTCTATGCACAACCTCATGCTCCCATCTTTCTTTTTAACAAATAAAACTGGTGCTCCCCACGGAGACACACTGGGTCTTATCATACCCTTATCCAAGAGTTCCTGCAATTGGATAGCTAATTCCTTCATTTCTAACGGGGCTAACCGGTAAGGTGCTTTTGAAACTGGCGCCGTCCCTGGGGCCAACTCAATAGCAAATTCAATCACTCTATCGGGTGGTAATCCCAGAAGGTCTTGGGGGAATACATCTTCAAATTCGTTGACTACTGGAATATCTTGTAAGTTGGGCACCTCCTTCTGTGTGTCCACCACATAGGCTAGGTAGGCCTCACTTCCTTTTCGTAGCATCCTTTTGGCCTGAGCCATGGTCAAAAATTTCTGCGTCTGCCTCTTTCCTCTAAATATAACTTCTTTCTTCCCGGGGATATTTAACTTAACTTTCTTCCCTTTACAGTCTATCTGAGCATCGTTGCTAGATAGCCAGTCCATTCCCAAAATTACATCAAACTCCCCTAATTTAAAAGGAATCAGATCAACACTGAAAGATTGCTCCCCTATGCCTATCTCACAGGCGGGGTGAATCTGGTTAACAGGAATAATTTCATGATTGGCTATTTCTACTTGTAAGGGTTCTATCAAGGGTTTAGCCTTAAGTCTTAACTTTCGCGCAAAGTCCTTTGATATAAAAGATTTAGTTGCTCCCGAATCAAATAAAACATTTGCACTGACTGAATTTAGAGAAAGGGTACCTGCTATCACATCTGAATCTTTCATAGCATCCTGGACTGTCATGTTGAAAGTCCTCGCAGTAGGTGGCTTATTAGAAGCAGCCCTGCTTGCTCCCGAAGCTGCTGGTTTGTTCATTGGGCATTCCTTCTTCCAATGACCCGAGCGTCCACACTGATGACAATTGGTGGGTGGAACGACGGCAGGGGTTAATGATGGGCACTTATTTGAATAGTGGCCCTCCCGACCGCACTTAAAACAGGTTACTGGCCTTCCTTTATACTCCCCAGTGTGATTCCTTCCACATATGTTACAGGCTGGCAATGGGGGTCGAGATTGGTTGGAATAGGACGTTCTTGACTTCTGACCGCCCTGGCTCACACTCACACTCATTGGTCGCTTAAACCCAGTGTTCCTTCCTGGTAGGGACACTGCTCCTCGATTAAATCTAGTTGGGAAGCTCCTTCCTGCGGAACCTCCACCCATGCTCATACTTTTCCTCTTAATTCCTTTCTCCTCTCTTTCCTTCTGCATCTGTTCACTTCCAACTTCTACAATCGTTGCCTTTTGCACCAGAGTGGCATAGTCCGTAAGCTCAAGGATTGCCACCCTATTCTGAATCCATGGTTTCAGTCCCTGCTGAAACCTCCTAGCTTTCTTTTCCTCGGTGCTTACAAACTCCGGCACAAACCTTGATAATTCAGTAAATTTCGCTTCGTACTCTGCTACAGACAAGTTATTCTGCTTTAGCTCCAAGAACTTGAGCTCCATCTGGTTTTCCATAAACCTCGGGAAATACTTTCCCAGAAACAACTGACTAAATCTCTCCCAGGTTATTATAGCATCTGTCTCCATGTTTTTCTTGGCCTCCCACCAGTAGTTAGCTTCTCCTTTCAGAAGGTAGGTAGCAAATACAGTTTTCTGTGCCTCATCGATACTCAAAATCTCAAAAGATTTCTCCATTTCCTTTAACCATGCCCTTGCCTCAACTGGGTCGGCTGATCCGTGGAACTCAGGGGGCTTAAGGGACTTAAAAGCCCTGAAAGAGTTTGCCACTGCATTGTTACTTCCTTGAGGGGGTGGGTTGGGTTGACGTTCTAAATTCTGCCTTAGGAGTTGCATAAACTGACCCATGGGATCCATGCCTGGGTTTGGTACTGGTTGCTCAACCTCGGTTTCTCCTTCTTCAGCCTCTATCTCAAATCCCTCAACATCATATGTTTCCTCTTCTTCTTCATACAGGGAGTCATCCTGTTCCACATAATCCTCATCTTCCTCTTCACTGTGTTCTTGGTTTCTATTGTCCTGATTATGGCTTCCCTGGTCCTCAGACCCAGGGTTCGCCCTAGTTCCAATCTTTCTTGGCGGCATGATTCTGATAATAATAAAAACAATTATTGGGAAAATTCAACGTTAGGTCACAATCATATACAACATTGTGCCTTGCACAGCTCTTATAATGGGGAGAACGTATAACGCAGTTCTATTATTTTAAGAAAGTTCTAATACGAAGTGCAGTAATAATAATAATAAAATAGTGATCCCGTCACTATGGAACTGAACTGAAAGGAAACAAATATATACATAATGCGAGAATACATAGTTTGATCTGGTCAAAAGTACAACAGTGCTACAGTCATCTGTCCCAAAAGAGATACACAAGAGTCTATCTGTCTAGTCAGAAAAAGGGATGCTATATACAAGTCAACTATCCCGGAAAATTGGCTCTTACTAAGGCCTCGGCTAACTAGACAACTAGACTATTCCATCATCAATCCTGAATCACACACCGGAACGGGTCAGCTCCCAAACCCTTTCCATCGCACGACGGAAGATATAGTCGGCCTGCCGCCTGGAGATCCTACCATGCCTGTCCCCCTGGAGAGATCTGAGTCTCGCTCGGGACGTGAGCTCTATCCCCGTAAGCTCCCTCCTCAAGGATCGGGGTATAGAAGCCCTGGTCTCATAAGCTCGGGTACGCCTACCCGCCCTCTCTGCATCCAACTCCCTCCTGGCCTCATCCAGTCGGGCCTCGGCAACAGCCACTCGGGTCCTCAAAACATCCTGAACATATCCATGAGCTAACGAAGACTGCCTCTGGGCAGGGTCAAGAGGTGGTGAATCCGGAGCCGCTGAGGGTGCCTCCTCAGTCTGCCTAGGCTCGGAAGTATGGGTCTCTGAGCTGTCATCATCAGGAATCCAAGATAGTGGTGGAGGGGTAGGGGCTCTGACCACCGGAAGTGTGGGTAAAGGGATACCAGCATACACTACCATAGGTCCAACACGCTCCTCAGCTACTGGGACCTCATCCGGGTCCTCCTCATCTGGAATAGCAATAACCTCTGACTCTGACTCCTCTGAGGGGTCCTCCTCATCTGAAATAGCAATGACCTCCGTCTCAGGCTCCTCTGAGGGGTCCTCCTCATCCTCCTCCATCTCAGGCTCCTCCTGATCCTCAACATCTAGCAATGCCTCATCATGCTCACGCTCGAACATCTCGGGGTCCTCCATCTCAGGCGCCTACACATTAAACGAGCTAAGTTACTATCATGATACTTATAAGGGTTCCCGTAAGGGTTTTAACTGTCAGTACTACTTTAAGTAGTCCGACCATGAACTTGGCAAGAGTTCTTATTATCTTTGTGAATTTATTATTATATCGTCGCATCATCTCTGAGGTTTATAACGCTTAGCTCTGATACCATTTCTGTAACACCCCCAGATCCGGGGTCGGGGATCCGGGTTGTCACGGTCTTTCTTTCCACAATATCACTTCACTTAATTAATAATAAATAACCTCATACTGTGACCCCACACTAACACACACCACAACCCGTTATAGTCTCAGAGATGAAATTGAAATAAGTACAAGTCTTTGAATCCACAATTTAAAATTTTTACAACCCAAAACGATTACTTGATAATTTATAGTTAATTGCCATTATCTGCCACAAGTTATAATTATACATAATTTGATTCTCAAAAGTAGATGGTCTAAACTACAATGGATCTACCTCTGCAGCTATAGCAGCTACAACATCAGCGGGAAGACGCGGGACGCTTCCCACGCGCTTGCGCTGGGTCTGCTGGAGTCTGGCCATCTCTCCTAACTGTTGTTGTGTGATGAAGAAATAAAGCAAGAGTGAGCCTTACAGCTCGCAAGATAATACATAGTGATAACAATAATATAAGTATCTAAATGGATACTTACTAGAATCTCTATCATGCGTAAGATAATTACTTACTAGATGTAAGTAAAAACAAGGAATGAAGTTACCAATACTTCACCACACTTATATCTTATATAAAGCTACTTGAACTGCCACCGTTCAAAGTATTATAGGTTTTAAGAAAACATCCCATAGATGAGACCACAAGTTAAGACTTGAATAGATTCAATCTTTGAAAGATTATTGAATGAAAAAGTTATGAGATACTTTATTTAGTCCCGGTATATATATATCCACATATATATACCCCTTTAAACATTTCCTGAAACCTCTGTTATGTAAAGTATGAACAGAGTTTGAAACATCCAATGAATTTTGGAAAGGAAAAGAATTTTGGCATAAACCCGATATCTCGCTGATCAGGCAAAGATACCAATAAGTAACCTTTTCTACTGTAGATGGATGAATTCCTCACCGGTCATCACCCTGGCCGCATTAGGACCTCGCGCTCGACCGTACCCCGGTCCCTCACGCGTTGATGGACTGCCACCCAGCCACTTACACAATAATAGACCGTACCCCGGCCTGTCGCTTATGCCGACCCAATGAGATGGGCTTACTTCCCGAACGTTGGGCAAGTAATCAATTCATTTACCAAATCTGCAACCTCGTTGCGAATATAAAATACACCACAGAGCCGGATTCCCCAGGTTTTGAGCGAGTATTTAAATCCCCTTTAAAAGGAAGATCTTAAATATAAAAAAATGAGTTTTGGGATCCGCTCTGACTTTTAAAAATCATTTTGAAGACTCGAAAACACTTTAAAGAGTGTTTGGAGTAAGGCTGATTTAATGAAGTAAATCAGTCCCCAGAATATTAGAAAATATCTGAATATTATTAATTAAATAATATTCCCATAAAGAATAATCTTTATAAAAATAATTGAAGTAGAAGTATTAAAATTTATACTTGAAACGAGTATTAATTAACCAAAGATATACTTATGTGAAAGTATTATCTTTATTTGAATAATCGAAAATAAGTTTGATTATTAACAGTTTATTCTCTAATGAAATAAAGAATATATTTCAGCAAATAATCGGAGTCATAGATCCTCAAATGAATATTCAAATAATATTCATTAAATAAAATAAGCTGAGTCATAATACCTCGAATGAATATTATAAATAATATTCATTAAATAAAATAAAGGAGTCATACATCCTCAAATGAATATTCAAATAATATTCATTAAATAAATAAAGTTTAAAGTTATCGAATAAACCTTATTCGATTAATAGTTTTGAAAACTATGACCATATATATGTATATATATAAATATATATATATATATATCCATATCCATATATATACAAAATCTACTCGAGATCCTCGACTCCCGGTTTTAGAAAATATTTTCACCTTTGGGTCCCTATACTAAGGGTATATGCAAGATACCGCTATCCTCTAGCATATGTATTATCAAATGAACCAACAGATATATATTTCAAGAATATGAAACAGGCATGCATATATACCATATCACATGCTACAATATATCGCAAGAATTTGCTAAATAACCAACATGCATCTATCGCAAGATAATGCATATACAAGTGTATTCATCACAACAACAGTATAACGGATAGAATACTTGCCTGAGCGACTTGGGGGTGAGAAAGGCTCGGGACGAGTCTGATAACCTATAAACAACAAGTAAGTTGGAATTAAACCAAAATCACTTGTAAATCTATGCTTTAACTAACTTAGACTCTAATGCTAGTTTTGCGCTCACTGATTCGCTTAAGTCACTCGGGTACCCTCGGCTCCACCATTTTTAATAATTTAACCTTTACGAGTTTTAAAGCGATTCCTTCGCGAATGACTTACCAACTGCCTAACACACTTACCATAAATGTGTCACACATTAAATTAACCCTTTTTGGTCTTTAACCTACATTCCAAAGTAAGGCGAGGGAAAAAGTTTCGTTCGCGAAACGCCGTTACTTGAAACGGTCGTTTCTCCTAAACCGTAAATCGGAATCGAACGAACTACATATCAAAACGAAGCTCGTAACATGAGCTATCTAAACATGGCAGTGGTCACAATCTAGCAGGGGGTTCTCTGGTCCTAATGCTATGCACAAAAACAGTCCAAAGAAAATCGGACGTTACGACGGCTATGTTTACGTGATTTCCAAATTTTAACCCATTCACAAACAACCCAAATCAACCTCAAATCCAACATACAACCATCCTCCATCCTTATCACATCATAACCACCCCAACCAATTCAATTTAATCTTTCATACTTATGCTTAAACTTGATTTTAATCATTCTTAAGTTCTTTTAAATCAAAACCACAATAATTACCATTCCATTCACTACCATACCAAATCTCAAACTCTAAATCATAACAACAAGATACAATATCAACCCACTACTCAAAATCACCTTATAATATATATGAACCTAGGGTTTGGAAATGGTATACCTTCCTTGAAGTGGTGGGTGGAGCTAGGAAGCCTTAAGAAGCTTTGAGAAGCCTTAGGAAAGCTTGGATCTTCAAGAAAAACAAGAAAAAGTTCAAGTTAAAAACTTGAAAACACTATTCATTGTCTTCTTCTTTGATTAAATGAAGAAGTTAGAGAAAGAATTAATGGCTTAAACTCATGATATAGCCATAACTAAGCATAAAGATGATTAGGGAATTTTCTTACCAATTTAGGATGCTTGGATCTTGATTTTGAAAAAGTCTTGCCTTTTAAAAATGTAAAAGCCGAGAGCTAAGATGAAGAACAATTGCCTTGGTTGTTTTTGATTTTTGATGAAATGATTTTGCTAGCTTGGTTGGCTTGATTTGTATTTGATTTAGTAAATTACCACCTTGCCCTTGAATTTGTGTGGTCCTTATTCAACCACACCTCCTTCCTTCCCATGTCATGCTTACCTCATCCTCATGATGTCATCCTTCCTTCCTTGTCTTCTTTCTATTGGTTGGATGACATCATTCCCAATAATCCCTTTGATTAACTTCCTAATCGTTTGCCTAATGACCGCTGATCTGTTATACGGTTCGCTTAACTTTCGTTCTCGTTTATCGTTTGAAGGATCATACCCGGGATCTTATTACTTAGGTTCCCTTAACCTTTCTCAATACATTATATTCCTTTTTATGATCCTCTATCATAATCCTTTAATTTAAATCCTTTTTATCCTGTTACCTTATACTCAATTCTCTCCGTATCTTGTGGATTTCCGGGAAAAACCAAAGTGTTCGGAATTGGATTCTGACGATATTTACATACACTTATATACTTCATAGAGTACTAATAATATCCCAGAATATCCATAACAGAACCCCTACATAGTGTGGCGTGAAAAGTTTTCTCATTCAGCTAAAACACTATTCATAAGGGTTACAAAAAGTTGAAAAATTTTAGGGTTATTACAGAGCATATTGACAATATCAGTGTCAGTGTGTGGTGCAGTTATATTATCATCAGGAATCTTGAAACATGCTTTTATGACATCACTATTGTTACAGAAATCATTACCTTTGATGGTTAGAGTGATGGTTTTGTCAGTAGAGTTATAGATTGCTGTTGTCCACATCTCCTCAACAACTTCACAATAAATTGTGGGTGATTCCAGCATGGCAAAACTTAACTTGCAGTTGTTCACAAAGTCCATCATCTTATGATAGTCTTCAGATTGCTGAATCCCCTTATTGACCAAGGCAGTGAAGTTGTTCTTCTCATAGATGAACCCAGTCTGTGACATGATCTTAACTACGGGTGCCATTGTTAGAGAAGAAAAGCTTGAAGAGAAAGAGGATTTTTGCTTGAGAGAGAATGAAGTAACACAGTTGAATTTGAGAATGATAAAAGAAAATGATTAGAATGAAATAAGCTTTTATACTTTACTCAATATCAACTGATAAAAATAATAAAGAGAAGTAAATTACCCAATAGAAATTGTCTAAAATAGCCATTTTAAAATAAACTGTAAAAATTCCACCCATTATCTGTCGTGTAATGCTTACAAACTGTAAGTATACTCGATGGATAATGTTCAGGGAATTAACGATTAAGATTTAGACACTTCGACGAATGAGGATAAGTTGATATCCGTCGAGCTTTAAAGTACTCCAGAAAAGTAATTAATTTTTATTTACAATTTGTATATCGATGGATGACTCAACTCGATGGATAATGGTCATCCGTCGAGATGCAAATTTTGACTTAGCCAAAATTTTCATCCAAGACTAAAAATCAGTTAAATTTCCGACTACTTTTCAACTTGCAAAATAATTCAAATAAATTCAAAAGTAATTAAGCATACCTAACTCACTTACCAACCTAGAAAAGGTGAATTCATCCAGTGGCTTGGTAAAAATATCTGCAAGTTGCTTCTCACTTGGAACAAAATGTAACTCTACAGTACCATTCATTACATGTTCCCTTATGAAATGGTACTTGATGTCTATATGCTTTGTCCTTGAATGTTGCACTGGATTTTCAGTGATGGCAATTGCACTTGTGTTGTCACAGAAAATAGGAATCCTTTCAACTTGCAAACCATAGTCTAGCAATTGATTTTTCATCCATAAAATCTGTGCACAGCAACTGCCAGCAGCAATATATTCAGCTTCAGCTGTAGAAGTAGAAACTGAATTTTGCTTTTTACTGAACCAGGACACAAGCTTGTCTCCTAAAAATTGACAGGTTCATGTTGTGCTTTTTCTATCAATTCTGCAACCTGCATAATCTGCATCTGAATAACCAGTTAGATCAAAGCCAGAATTTCTAGGATACCAAATGCCAAGGTTTGGTGTTCCTTTGAGATACCTGAAGATTCTCTTAATAGCTATCAAATGAGACTCTCTAGGATCAGCCTGAAATCTAGCACACAAACATGTAGCAAACATTATATCTGGCCTACTAGCTATTAAGTACAGAAGTGAGCCAACCATGCCTCTATAACTTGAAATATCCACAGACTTTTCAGTAGTGTTTAGTTCAACCTTAGTTGCAGTGGCCATGGAAGTTTTTACAGATGTGCAATCTATTAGATCAAACTTCTTTAAAAGATCAAAAATATATTTAGTTTGACTAATGAATATTCCATCACTAACTTGCTTAGCTTGTAAACCAAGAAAGTAAGTTAGTTCTCCCATCATACTCATTTCATACTTGCTTTGCATCAGTTTGGCAAACTTTTTACAAAGTTTCTCATCTGTAGAGCCAAAAATAATATCATCTACATAAATTTGAACAAGTATGCTAGAGCCATTCACATTTCTGAAAAATAAAGTTTTATCTACAGTACCTCTTGTGAAGTGATTTTCCAAAAGGAACTTTGATAAAGTGTCATACCAGGCTCTAGGTGCTTGCTTCAGTCCATAAATTGCTTTCAGTAGATAATAGACATACTCTGGGAAATTTGGATCTCCAAAGCCAGGAGGTTGACTTACATACACTTCTTCCTCCAAATCTCCATTCAGAAAGGCACTTTTGACATCCATTTGATAGACCTTGAAATTGGCATGGGCTGCATAGGCTAAGAAGATTCTGATGGCTTCAAGTCTTGCAACAGGAGCAAATATTTCATCAAAATTTATTCCTTCTTGCTGACAATAGCCTTTAGCAACCAATCCTGCTTTGTTCCTTACTACTATGCCATTTTCATCCATCTTGTTTCTGAATACCCATTTGGTGTCTATTGGATTCTTTCCTATAGGCTTGGGTACCAGCTTCCATACTTTATTCCTTTCAAATTGGTTTAGCTCCTCCTGCATAGCTAAAATCCAATCAGGATCTAACAAGGCTTCTTCTACCTTCTTTGGTTCTTCCTTAGACAGGAAGCTACTGTATAGACATTCTTCTTGAGTTGCTCTCCTGGTTTGAACTCTGGAAGAAACATCACCAATAATCAGTTCAAAGGGGTGATCTTTTGTCCATTTTCTTGGTTGAGGTAATTTAGCCCTAAATGAAGAGACCTCAATGTTGTCTTGATGTGTGATTGAGTTTTGATTGCTAGAAACTCCCCCTGAGTTTGTGGATCTTTGATTTGAGATTGGGGTGCTTTCTATGGGTGATCTGCCTTGACTTCCTGCTCCTTTTGATAACCCGACGGATGGTGAATTTTGAGTACCAACGGATGAGGCAGGTTGTCTTCCGACGGATAATACAGATTGCCTTCCGACGGATAAAGCGTTATGTAACTCGACGGATGTTGAGTTTTGTGCTTCATTTGTAGTAGATTTGTCTGCATTATCCTTAGACAATGTTTCTTGATCACTCTCATCATCACTTTCATCACTGACCATCTCAACATTGTCGAATTTGAGGCTCTCATGGTAATCTCCATCTTTTAGTCCTTCAATCTTTTTATCATCAAACACAACATGTATAGATTCAACAACAATGTTGGTTCTTAGATTGTAGACTCTATATGCTTTACCAACAGCATATCCAACAAAGATTCCTTCATCTGCTTTAACATCAAACTTCCCATTTTGATCAGTTTGATTTCTCAGAATATAGCATTTACAGCCAAAGACATGAAGAAAGTTCAGAGTTGGCTTCTTGTTCTTGAACAATTGATAAGGTGTCATGCATCTTGCTTGATTAATCAGAGAGATGTTCTGAGTGTAGCATGCAGTGTTTACAGCTTCAGCCCAGAAGTATGTGTTGGGTCCCAATGAGTTTGTAGAAGGGGGGTTGAATACAAACGTTACCAAATAATCGAATAAAATGCGGAATAAAAAATGTGAAACAAAATTCAAGTTAAATAAAAATATTATTAAACTTGAAAGGTGTTACAACAACTGTATCGATTACAAGGTATTAATCTCAAATCAATTATCACAAATCTAGAATAAATTCGACATGAACTTTTTCTATTTTTGCAATAATTAGAATCAAATGCTAAACGCGATTTGAGATTAAGTTCTAGGGATTTTGATCCGCTAGATTGTTACACAAGAACAAGATAAATAATTCTAGTGGTTTGGATTTAACATTAACAAACTAGAAATTGATCTTGAATTTCTGCAGATGAAGAATGATATATTTCAAAGGCGGCTGCTTTCTTTTGTTCTTGTATTTTTATTGAGATGATTAATGATATGCTGCTTCTCTGCTTCTATTTAATCAATCAGCTGAATCAATTGAATTGGAATGACAATCCTTTAAGCTTGCAAGACTTTCGGTAGGACAATTGAATGAACTAGCAAGACAATCTGAATGAACTAGCAAGACAATCAGAATGAACTAGCAAGACAATCACCCTCCTGATGTAACTTTCGGTATGACAATGTAAAATGGCCTAGCATGACAATCGGTATGACAATCCAGATTGTCATGCTAGTTCATTTTCAATTGTTTTGCTGATTTAAGATTTAAATTTAATCCAATTAAACTTCTGAAAATTCCTAAAATTCCTAGAATTAATTCAGAATTAATTAATCAATTAATTCAATTAATAAATAAATTATTCTTCGCAGATATAATTTATTTTCTTAATTAAATTAGATGACTCAATTAATTAATAGAGAATTAATTCTAGTCTTGAGCAGCAACCATTCTTCTGCAAATCTTCTGAAAATCACTGAAAATTATGAATCAATTCCACCACTTCAACGTTGACACTCGATGTACTGTCTGGTTCATGAGTGACTAACTTCCGTGACGTTTCTTCATGTCTTGACTCTGACACTTTGATTTTCTTCAGATTAAATCCTTGTAATTAATTGATACTCTGACGAGATCTCTGTCATTTGATTAAATCCACAATCTTGACTTATATCACTGAGGCATGATCAATTTATTGAACTTCTTCCAGTGAATTAATTCCTCAAGTCTGTAGATGAACATTGTCTCTGAATCCTTTGACAGATAATACTTTGCGAGATCTCTCTGACGGTCGATCTACTATTTACTTATTACATTCTTATTTGAGTTGAGTTGAATCCTCGAATATACAAATAGGCTATGACATATGACTTACAATCTCCCCCTATTTGTTTGTTAGACAATAACACACAAATACCTAGAGGATAACTCAACTAACAAATAAGAAAAAGATATAAACATACATGCAAAGTAAATAGCAGAAAAGTTCTGGATGAGATTTAACATTTTCCAGATTCCAAGTAGATGTTCCTCTAGACTGAACATATCTTCAAGTAGTTCCATCTTCATTTGTACAACCACATTTCCTGTTGAGAAGCCCATATCTCTTGCTTCTCCCCCTATGAGAATCAACTGATTAAAGAAGATCACCCTCGTTTTACCACCTCTCCCGTACAATAGGATCCGCAGATAAAAACCAATGGTTCTCCTCTAACAGCTTCTTCCCTTATCAGAAAATCACCTTGTGTTTACCACCTCTCCCGTACAATAGGATCTGTAGTTAAAAACAACAATGGTGTGGTGTAGTGTACATTTTTAGGATCTTTTTCTTCCTCCCTGCTATTTCTCCCCCTTAGTTGAGGAATCCTCCAAACTATTACTTAAGCTTTTATCTCCCCCTTAAAGAAGGAATGTATGCCGTCGTCTGAAGGAGTTCTCATATTTCACTTGGTTGGAAAAGAAATAACAAGTAGTTTCTTTTTCTTCCTCACTGTGAGTGTGTGATTCTGTTTTAGTGTACCTCACATGTGTTTCACTCTTCTCTCCACTCGTGTTTACACTCATTCTCACAAGTGTATCACTCTTCTCTCATAGCTCCATAATCCAGCTGTACCTGCAAGGAAAATCACCTTAGCCATCCTTAAGGAGGTCACAGGTGGTGCAATGGGAGTTCACAAATCCCCATCCTTGTTAAACTCGTCAGATAAATCTGAGTCATAATCTACAAGTTGCTAGTTTCCCTTTTAGGGTTCCAGATTTGAATTCTGGGAAGGTAAACAATGATCCAAAGATTTTAGCATAAAGATCAAGGTTCCTTTCTAATGTCTGTGAAGACATTTCCTTGTGACTTATCAGGTAATATCTGAATCATTGTCAACAAGTTGCCGATCTGCACCTATGTCAGATCCACTATCCGCAGATGCATCCAGGGGATTTAAGCCTGGGGAGGTAGACACTGACCACTGACATATGGCTTTTGGATCAGTATCCTCTCCTAACACCTGTAAAGGCAATTGGTCCACTAACGAACCTTGAACAATCGAATCTGACCTTAAAATGGTCGAAACTCTTGTTTCCGTCAACTCATCCTTTGTGTGTGTAACCTCTCCTTGTGCATCAAGAATTGATTATGTTTGAAGTGGTGACACTACATCGGATACCTTGGCCGACAGGCAAAATTCAATAGACGCACCCTGTTGAGAGAATGAATCTAGTAACTGTTTTTGTGCCTTTTCAGCCATTACATCTTTTTGAGAAGATGTATGGGGGCTAGCAGTTGTCTCGGTTTAAATACTACTCATCTATGTAGGAGACAGAGCTACTGGGTTGACTACAGAACCTTCCTTATGTGGTGCACTAGGCACTATCTCCCTCACGCTCATTCATACTACTTTTAGTGGTAAAAGAGTGTTGGTTGGTTCTGTTTTTGTGTTTGTCTTTACAGTCTGGGATAGACGTTGTGGGTTTTCAACCTCATGACTGTCAATGAAAGAAAGTCATTGGAGACTGAACCTGTATCATAGAACATATGGTAATAGAGAGAAAATGATTTACAATAGTGATTTCAAAAGATTTTACATGAAATAAGAAATCACTAATGTAGAAAGAAGTTTGATTTTTGTTTTTCAATATGAATGAGTTTTTGATAAAACATTGATCACTTAGGGTAAAATCTAAGTAATTCTCATTCATGTCAAAAGCTTACAAATATTTGCAACATAATGTTAACAAGATATCATTGACCGATACTTGTCAAGTACTTTATATACTAATTGTTATGTTGCATAAACAATATACCACTGCACATATAAAACAATATGATTGTGCTTAGTGATAAGATAGTTATTAATATGACGACTCTACTAGTTCATATAAAATTACAACTTCTGTTAGAGTGCCATACCATGTTCTTGACGATTGCTTGAGCAGTATACTAGTTCATACCAACCTGAATTGAGATTGTGAAGAAGAGATTGCATAGTCCAATAGATCTGCAACTGCAAAGTCCATGAACTGTGGTACACTGACTTCCTCTTTTAACTCACCAACCAGGAGTACACTTGTACACATCTTACTAGAGTACAATTCCAAGTGTAATGTGCAGCAGGTGTCTGATATGTCGTAATATTCTCAAGTCTCGTCACTGGTGCTATATGTTAGATACTGCTTCCTGATAATAACCTAGCACAATATACAAAATTACAATGATAACATTCCCAGCTTGCAAACAGCCATATTCCTCAGATAAACCTTTGCTGTTATCTCCAAAGGTAACCAGGGGGCCAGCTTTCTCAACCACATTTGATAGCAGGGCTCTATCTCCGGTCATATGTCTTGATGATCCACTGTCAAGAATCCACACTACCGGTTATACTTGTTTAATGCCCTGCACTACAAATGGATTAGACCTTCTTCGGAACCCAAACTTGGTTGGGCCCGGCATACTTGTAGAACTGACCTTTGTCAGACAAAACAACATTTTTAATTTTAATGGTCTCAACATTCTCAATGACTGAACATTTGACCTTGAAAACAGCCTTAACAAATTTCTGTTTAAGCTTAGGCACAAATGTCTCCTTTCTAGCCTTAGAAGGACTAGCAGTCTTAGACCTATCATGCTTCTTGTTATTCACATGCTGACGAGGAGTAGTCTTATCATTAGACACATGCTTACCATTAAAATAAGCATACATCATATTAAAAGCACAAGACATACAATTAGCAACACCACATGCTTTATGAGAGTGATTAATAGCAGGCAATTTATGCATGGTAGACATGGCATTATTGTTATCCAACTCATGTGTGTCTGAGTTAGTCTCAGTTGCTTTCACAACTTTGACTGGAACTTTCGACTCACTTGACTTGGAAACAATCTTCTCATAAGCATGATCCTCAGCACGTATTTCTTCTTGAATAACAGAAGAGGTCGCATCAAATGGTTCAGCAATTGATGCTTTATAGAGGGGTTCATCAACACCCTTAAGCACATGTGGTACTTCCCTCCCTTTAGCACATACATGAGGAGGGGAGTTTATGCCTAATTCTCCAATAGCAGCATTGTAATCATAACCTATTCCAGATGTTTGATTAACAGCTTGCTTACTGTAGAACTCTTTAGCCTTCGAACAAGAATTGAAGTAGGCTCTAACCTTAGTCTCAAGACCGGTGATCTTGTCTTTGAGAATAGTTTCGAGTTTTCTATAACAGTCAACTCTATTCTCTAGAAAAGATACCTGTTCTTTTAATTTGTCTTGATTAATGTGCACAAGTCTTAATTCATTGACCTCTTTCTCAAGGTCTGTGATCTGTAAACTTAACAGTTCATTATCACGACGTGCACAATCTAAGTTACCTCTTAGATGATAAACCATTTCAGCATCAGAAAGTTTTACCTCTATTCTTGACGATGAAGCTTTTCCATCAATAGCCATAAGAGCAAGATTTCCTTCATCTTCATCTTCACTGTCAGTATCATCCCAGCTTCTTCCCTTTGCCAGATAAGCCCTTTCAGAGTTCTTTCTTACTTGCTTTGGCTTCCTACATTCTGTGGCAAAGTGTCCCAACTCATTGCAGTTATAGCATCTAATGGTGCTTCGGTCAACCATCCCTGTTTTGTACCCACCACTGCTGGTGTTAGAGGATGAAGATCCACCTTTCTGGAATTTGTTGTAGTTGGACTTGTACTTAAGCTTGGGATTCCTCCTGAATCTGACATGGGAGAATCTCTTGACAATTTGGGCCATTGATTCATCTTCCAATTGCTCCAGCTCTTCCAAGGAATAAAAATCATCACTTGATTGATTTGTAGTAGGAGGATCATATTCTGCTACTAACATATTTTCCTCAGCCTTGGAATACTGTACCATTCTCTCCAATTGTTGAGATTGCTGTTGTTGTTGACCTTCAGCTACAAGTGTAGTAGATGTGCTGACCATTCTATCCTTCCCGTAGACTTCCTTCTGTTGAATCTGCTCCAACTCATAAGTTTTTAACACTCCATAGAGTCTGTCCAAAGAAATCTCACTCAGATCTCTAGCTTCTCTAATGGCAGTGATTCTATGTTCAAGATGAGCTGGCAGTGTTAAAAGGAACTTTTTGTTGACCTCCCTGATTGAATAATACTTTCCATTGATGTTCAGGTTGTTGATCAACGCATTGTACCTCTCAAATACTTCAGTAATTCCTTCTCCTGGATTTGATTTGAAATGTTCATATTCAGAGGTTAGGATTTCCAACTTGTTCTCCCTAACTTCCTCTGTGCCTTCATTAATCACCTCAATAGTTTCCCACATGTGTTTGGAATTTTTACAGTTCATCACATGTCTGTTCATCAAGGGATCAAGGGAATCAATTAATATTAATTGAAGGCTGGCATCCAAGGAGGCTTCTTCCTTCTCAGCAGGAGTAAAATCTTCAGGCTCTTTTGGATAGGTTCTAGCTTCAGTAGTCACCACACCATCTATTATTACCTCCGGTTCAATAACCATCGGAGTTTTTATACCCTTCTTTAACAAGTTTGAATATTTGGGATTTGCAACTTGTAAAAATAATAGCATCTTCTTCTTCCACATGATATAATTCTCTTTATCAAATTGTGGAATTTTAACGGTTCCAACTTTATGTGAAGTCATTATGAATTTTTGAATAAATAAAAATTCAAGGAGTTGAAAAATCACAAAAGTCTAGGATCTTGATTTGTTCGTTAATCAGAAGGCTCTGATACCAATTGTTGGGTCCCAATGAGTTTGTAGAAGGGGGGTTGAATACAAACGTTACCAAATAATCGAATAAAATGCGGAATAAAAAATGTGAAACAAAATTCAAGTTAAATAAAAATATTATTAAACTTGAAAGGTGTTACAACAACTGTATCGATTACAAGGTATTAATCTCAAATCAATTATCACAAATCTAGAATAAATTCGACATGAACTTTTTCTATTTTTGCAATAATTAGAATCAAATGCTAAACGCGATTTGAGATTAAGTTCTAGGGATTTTGATCCGCTAGATTGTTACACAAGAACAAGATAAATAATTCTAGTGGTTTGGATTTAACATTAACAAACTAGAAATTGATCTTGAATTTCTGCAGATGAAGAATGATATATTTCAAAGGCGGCTGCTTTCTTTTGTTCTTGTATTTTTATTGAGATGATTAATGATATGCTGCTTCTCTGCTTCTATTTAATCAATCAGCTGAATCAATTGAATTGGAATGACAATCCTTTAAGCTTGCAAGACTTTCGGTAGGACAATTGAATGAACTAGCAAGACAATCTGAATGAACTAGCAAGACAATCAGAATGAACTAGCAAGACAATCACCCTCCTGATGTAACTTTCGGTATGACAATGTAAAATGGCCTAGCATGACAATCGGTATGACAATCCAGATTGTCATGCTAGTTCATTTTCAATTGTTTTGCTGATTTAAGATTTAAATTTAATCCAATTAAACTTCTGAAAATTCCTAAAATTCCTAGAATTAATTCAGAATTAATTAATCAATTAATTCAATTAATAAATAAATTATTCTTCGCAGATATAATTTATTTTCTTAATTAAATTAGATGACTCAATTAATTAATAGAGAATTAATTCTAGTCTTGAGCAGCAACCATTCTTCTGCAAATCTTCTGAAAATCACTGAAAATTATGAATCAATTCCACCACTTCAACGTTGACACTCGATGTACTGTCTGGTTCATGAGTGACTAACTTCCGTGACGTTTCTTCATGTCTTGACTCTGACACTTTGATTTTCTTCAGATTAAATCCTTGTAATTAATTGATACTCTGACGAGATCTCTGTCATTTGATTAAATCCACAATCTTGACTTATATCACTGAGGCATGATCAATTTATTGAACTTCTTCCAGTGAATTAATTCCTCAAGTCTGTAGATGAACATTGTCTCTGAATCCTTTGACAGATAATACTTTGCGAGATCTCTCTGACGGTCGATCTACTATTTACTTATTACATTCTTATTTGAGTTGAGTTGAATCCTCGAATATACAAATAGGCTATGACATATGACTTACAGTATGTTGGTAGTTTTGATTCTTCAAGCATTGTCCTTGCAGCTTCAATAAGAGATCTATTCTTTCTTTCCACTACTCCATTCTGTTGTGGAGTCCTTGCTGCTGAGAACTCATGCAAGATTCCATTTTCCTCACAAAATGCTCTCATGACATAGTTCTTGAACTCAGTTCCATTATCACTCCTGATTCTTCTAACTTTGAAATCAGGATGATTGTTAACTTGCCTTATGTGATTGATGATGATTTCACTAGCTTCATCCTTGGACTTTAGGAAATAGGTCCAAGAGAACTTTGAGAAATCATCTACAATTACTAGGCAAAATCTTTTCTTTGAGATTGACAATATATTGACTGGTCCAAACAAATCCATGTGAAGCAGTTGTAGAGGCTCTTCAATTGCTGAATCAAGTTTCTTCCTGAATGATGCTTTAATCTACTTCCCTTTTTGGTAGGCATCACACAGTCCATCCTTTGTAAACTCCACCATAGGAATGCCTCTAACTAGCTCTTTCTTTACCAGCTCATTCATGGTCTTGAAGTTCAAATGGGATAGCTTCTTGTGCCATAGCCAACTTTCATCTTGACTTGCTTTACTGAGAAGACAAGTTACAAATTCTGCTTTAGTTGAGTTGAAGTCAGCTAGATACACATTTCCTCTTCTCACACCAGTGAGAACCACTTTGTTGTTTTGATTATTAATCACAACACAAGTTTCTTTGTTGAAGGTTACTGAGTTGCCTTTATCACAAAGCTGGCTGATACTCAACAGATTGTGTTTGAGACCATCCACTAAGGCAACCTCTTCAATGATGACATTGTCCTTTGAAATCAAGCCATATCCCACAGTATAACCTTTGCTGTCATCTCCAAAAGTGATACTTGGGCTAGCTCTCTCTTCAAACTCTGTGAGCAGGGTAGAATCACCAGTCATGTGTCTTGAACAACCACTATCCAAGTACCAAAGATTCCTTCTGTTTCCCTGCACACATCAAAATCAAATCAAGTTGATTTTGGTATCCAAGTTTCCTTGGGTCCTGCCTTGTTAGCTTTCTTCTTCTATTTTTTAGGTCTTAACTCATTTGACTTAGGGATTTCAGATTCTTCCTTAGTCATTTGGGTTGGGCCTTTGAAACCACTAGATGCAACAAAATTATCATGCATGTTATGGCTAACAGGAAATGGCATGCTTGGTGCAAACATGTTATTCCAGTAAGGCATGCTAAATGGCATTTGAGGCATATTGTATGCAGCATAATATGGATTAGGTGCAAAGGGCATATTAGCAAACTGTGCATTCATGTTCTGTGTAGGCATAACATTAACAGGCATGGAAGGCATGACATTCATGTTAGAGAATTGAGGTTGAACAGACATGGGAGTAGGCATGGCAGATTTGCAATTAACAGACAAATAATTTACACTACCACATTTGACACAGATTTTTCTAGGAGCATATTTGTCAGGTGTGTAGTTATTGTGTTTGTTAATCCCTACTTTACCATTCCTATTGTTTTTCCTTTTAGTCTCTGTTTTTACCTCTATCTTCTCAAGTCTGTCACTTAACTGTTTGACAGTCATTTGACCAACATTAGCCTTTTTCCCTTTCTTGGCTTGACTTGACTCTCCTGAAATAAAGTTCTTGGAAACAGACCCATACTTTTCATTTAGCTTGGTTAATTTGGCTTTGCTAATGGGTTTGCTCACAGCCGACGGATGAGGATTTTTATCATTCGACGGATAACACTTTTTGTTATCCGACGGATAGTTCTCATCATCCGTCGAGTCTAAATCTGTCAGCAATCCATCTACCAAAATAGGTTCTAGTTTCTCCTTATTCTTTTTCCAGGCTTCATCACAAAAAGACTCAATTCCTTGAACCTTGGTGATTTGAGCATGAACATCTCTGGATATTTTCCATGCTTTAATCACCTCATGTCCACGATCGAGCTGCTTCTTTAAAATTTCTTCCTTTTTCAAGGACTCAGTTAATTCCTCCTTGGCAATTCTACACTCAATTTTTAGTTTCTCAAACTCAACAAACTGAGACTCAAGCACATTATTCCTCTCACTCAAAAACAAGTTGTTTTCTTTGATTTTAGCATTTTCTTTAGTGAGGGACTTAAGTGTAACTCGCAAATGATACAATTCTGTAGACATGTCATTTATTGCATCATTACACTCAGCTTTAGATAAATGTGCAAGGTTTGTAGTGATTACCTGATTGCTTGAGGAACTTGTCTCTGTTTCATCAGACTTGGCCATAAGGGCTAGATTGACATAGCTGACATCCTCATCTTCATCCAAACCATCAGCTGTCCAGTCATTCTCTTGTGTAATAAAAGCCCTTTCCTTCTGTTTGAGTAGATCAAAGTATTTTTGCTTATAATCCACAGACTCAAATCTTTTCTTACTGGAATCTGACTTTCTACACTCATTTGCAAAATGCCCTGCCAAGCCATATTTGAAACACTTGAATTTTGATTTATCCACCATGTTTCTATTTGGCTTGGCAGCTCCAAAGTTCTTCTTGAACTTGAGCTTGGCAAATCTTCTTGAAAGGAATGCTAGGTGCTCATCAATGTCCTCCATGTCATCTTGGCTCAATGAATCTTCACTTTCTGCAGCTAGCCCTTTACCCTTGTTTTCACAGGCCTTTGAAGTTGATTCCACAACTTCCATCTTCACTTCCTTCTCCTTTTCCAGTTCAGCCACTAGTGCAATGGATCCTTCTTTCTTCTTTCCTCTCTCCATTCTTTCATCCTGCTCTATCTCAAGCTCATAGGTCTTCAGAATGCCATACAGTCTCTCCAAAGTAAACTCCTTATAATCTTGTGAGTTTCTCAATGAGACTGTCATTAATTTCCATTCCTTTGGAAGAGATCTGAGAAATTTCAGATTGGAGTCTTTAGTCTGATAGACTCTTCCATGCAATTTAAGAGCATTTAGTAGCTTTTGGAATCTACTAAAAATGTCAGTGAGTGACTCACTTTCTTCATTGTGAAAATGCTCATATTGCTGAATCAGGAGCTGCATTTTATTTTCTCTTACTTGCTCAGTACCATCACAGATTATCTGTATTGTGTCCCAAACTTCCTTGGCAGTCTTGCAGTTGATGATGTTATCAAACATGTCTGCATCAACACCATTGAACAGAATGTTCATGGCCTTTTTATCTTTCCTGACTTGTTCAATATCAGGATCGGACCATTCATGCCTTGGCTTTGGAACAGATGGTTCATTTCCTGTTGCAGCTCTCATAGGAGCACGAGGGCCTCTTTCTATGCAGTCCACATAGGCCTCATCTTGAGAAAGCATATGAAGATGCATCTTTATCTTCCAATGATGGTAATTATCTTTATCAAGAAAAGGAATCTTGACTCCAACATCTTTCTTGTTCATCTTGCTGAATTGTTTTGATCTTTAAACTCTTTGTAGATTAAGAGCTTGCTCTGATACCAATTGTTAGTCCCTTAACAATATAGCAAGAATTACAGAAGGGGGGTTGAATGGAATTCTTGAACCTTTTTCTTGAAATAAAAGTGTTCAACTCGATTATGGATATATTTGTTTTGATTAGCACAATGCGGAATGTAAACTTGAATGAATCAAAACATAAGTAATTAAAAACAAGAGTCTTTAAAAACTTTCTTGTGGATTTAAATAATTCCACCAGAGATATATTTAATATATCGAGAGGACTCTGTGTGCAGAAATGCTCACAGCTGCTTACAAAAATAGAACTGCTAAGAACACATGAAATGCTAAAGATAGTGCTTACAAAGATTTCTCTGTTGTTGTTTCTTAGCTATCTCTGTTATCTTTCTATTTGCTACTCTCTTGGTTTATATATTACCAAGATTACAAAGTCAAAAAAACTGAACAAATATAAAATCTAACAGTCTTGATCTTTGCTGCTTTTCGTCCTCTATTACCCAGTTAATGGGCTTCCACAGTGTACTTGTATCCAACTCAACGGCTGTGTGTCAGCTTTCACTGTTCAACTGATGTTTGAATCTTGATGTGATCATCTGTCGACTTTCAGATCATCCGTCGATGACTTAATTGATCATCCGTCGACTGCTATGTCAAACATCCGTTGATAGTCATTTGATCATCCGTCAAAGCTTTGTTAAGCATCCGTTGGTAGCTATTTTGGTCATCCGTCGAAGCTTTGTTAATCATCCGTTGGTAGCTATTTTGGCACTTGACTTCATTTCACTTATACAGAATTACAAGACATTGCTTATGTACAGTTAATCAACCTATTCTGCATATGTAGTTAAAGTCAACATGACTTATATGCTACTACAGATTCTATACAAAGGTACATACAACACTGTGCTACAAACTTATTATTACATAAGCTACTCACTCGATGGATAGTAAGTTAATCATCCGTCGGGACTATAATGAGTTATCCGTCGGGACTATAATTCTTATCCGTCGAGTGCTACATTATTTCACTAAGTAAAATCTACTTAGATGTTTTGTTTAGGTAATCATCAAGTACACAACATATTCACAACAAGGGTATAGACAGAGGTTAATGAAGACATTGTCTAGAGTACCAGAAAGGATTCCAGTGAAAGTACAATTGTTTATTGACAGTCAGTGTTCGAAGCAATAAAGTTAAGGCAAGCTTAACAATGTAATCAAGGCTATAATACGAAGACCTGAATTGGGGTTAGTCGTCTGTGAACCAGACCAGTTGCACTAGGTATCAACAGCTCGTGAAATGAATCTGGGTATTATTTATAGAAGAATCGTTAAGTTGAGGAACGTACTTGGATTGAACGTTTATATGTTAAAGTACGAGAAGAGGTGCATGGGGTATACAACTAAACAGCTCAAGGGATTGGCGAAACTCAAAGTTTAATTGTTAAATTAAATAAATTATTTAATGGACTTTAATATAATTTATTTAATAAACTTAAAATGATTTATCTTATAAACTTTAAATAAGTTTATTTTATAAATCTAAATTAGTTTATTTATATAAGTTATATCTAAGTTTATTTTATAAATTAATTTAATTACAATTTAAACTTAATAAGAAAAAGAAAAAAATAGAAAACAAAAAGAAAAAAAAGGAAAAACAAAAAGGAAAAACAAAACAAAAAGAAAACAAATAAAAGCAAATGGAATTAAAACATGTACATGTGGTTTTTAATTAACCAAGTACATATACATGTACTGGTTAATAATCTATCATCACACAGGTTTTCCACTTCCCCCATGGTGTCGCCACAGATACACATAAATATACTAAGGCAAGAAGCTCCCTCTCCTAGTCGCCACAGAGCCCCCTTGTCGCCACAGAGCATCACATGAGTCACCACACAGAACCTGTCGCCACAGAATTCCTCTCTCTCCTCAGCCACACATTTTATTGGATAAAGTCTATACCTTGCAGCAGAAGAAAAGCAGCTATTCATTATTTTTCTGTTCATCTTCTCTCCCAAAAGAGAAGTGAAAATGGCAACATTGATTTATAGAGAAACTCAAGCTATTTATTTATTCGTTTAACTTATCACCGGAGTAACGTTATAATGCCTGATTTAACTCTTGTATATTCTTAGGGGCATTATAATCGTTACCCAAAAATTAATTCCTAGTACAAATAAAAGCTAGATTATTGTATAAGATTTGATTTGTAAATCTTTGTAGTAGTTATGAACTTTGTTGTTCTTAGATTGTAGCCGGTTAATTTATTTACCGGAGTGTAGCAACACCCTCGAGGATTTATATACGAATATATATTTCCCCGAATATCTTGTTTTACTTGTTTTTATCGTTCCAAACACTATTTCTCTCAAGAACACGAAACCACTAACCGAGCACTAAATATTTTATCCGCTAAAGATTCGAAAGAATTTTTAATTTAGTGATTATCGTATTCAACCCCCCTTCTACGATAATTCGGGACCTAACAATTGGTATCAGAGCAGACTGACTGATACACAAATCAGGATCCTTAAATAAATTTATTTTATTAACTTAAATTTACATGAATTTATTTGATAAATTTGATTTAGCAAATTTATTTATAAATTTAATTTAACTAAGTTTATTTTGTGAACTTAATTTAAATAAATTTATTTTATAAATTTGACTCAAATTAATTTATCATTTAAATTTTAGTAAATAATTTTTTTAATTTAAATGTTATTTTTCGGTTCATTTTTTTTTTGCTACCATTTGTTTGTTGTTTGTTCAGAGAATTAGCTGCCAATTTTGGTTAAGGAATCAAATAAGAAGGGAGCATATTTTAGGTGCCATATTGGTTTACAAAAGGAAATGATTTTGGCACCCTCTTATCTGTGTGATACGCGCGCCAAAACTTCATAATCAGACAGCATGGTTGTACCTGAACTCGCAGGTAAAGAACAAAAAAAAAACACAGTCAGCTAATGGAATGCCATTTGTATGCAACACGCGCTTTGGCAGCCCTCAGTACACTTCTGATTGAGTGACACGCGCGCTATGGGAGAACAGACAGGTATTGTGTTGTTCAAGTCGCCATACAGAAAATTGTGATTTGTTGCAATAGTACTGTAACTGTCGCCACAGACGAGTTCAGCTCTATTTCTAAAAGAACTCTGTTGCGATCACATACAGGATATCTTTTGTCGCCACAGTCTCAGACACGTGAGGCAAAATAGTAGCACACGCGCTGGAAAGCAAGTCTGCTGCGACACGAATTGCATCGCCACAGAGCAGCCATCCAGTGTAGTGCATGTATTGTAACCGCACAGCTGTCGCTATAGCTGAGTCGCCACGGAAATTCTGAGTTGCATTTTTGTTACCTTAATCAATTAGTTTTGATTTAAATTATTTTTCCATAAAAATTTAAAATTCTTAAATTTAAATTTTTCTTAAATAATAATTTACGTTTGATTTATTTTTTAAGAAAATTCGAAATTCTTGAAAATTAATTTTCTCGTAATTATTTATTTTTGATTAATTTATTTTCTAAGAAAATTAAAAATACTGGAAATTTAATTTTTCTTAAATATTAATATAAGGGTACTCAAAGGTAGACTCAAGATCCCTCCGGGCTTTTTAAACAACTCTATGATTCCAGATTATTCAGTCAAACAGTGGTTTGTACCAATGCTATATTTATCCGGGAATCAATGGGATCATACAGGCAGGAGTTGTGGAGGTCAGAGAGAACAGGAGTTGTGGAGGTCAGAGAGAACAGGAATTGTGGAGGTCAGAAAGAATAGTGGGGACAAACAAACATCGCAGTTACATGCAGTATAATTGGTACCTCAGGACAAAATGTAAGAGTTACTGACAACTGAATCAAAAGAAGCTCAGGTAGAAGTACTTGAGGGACTGGATGTCAAGGAAGTTTAGTCGCATCAGATTCACAAGGAGTACATAAGCTACATCCGAGGATCAAGCCTATCTATTCCGAAGCAGAGATTCTTACAAATTCAGTTCAAGGGGTGATTACAAGACTGAGAATGGGACATAAACAAGATTTGATAGCTACAGTTATGACATACATATGTGTCAAGTAACTATCAGGGATTTTGCTACAACAGAACAAGAAGCTTGACAAACAAGGATGGGTAGGGATTCAGTTGAAGAGTTGAGACAAAGGTGGAATGTTTTCTTAGGGAAGTATCCAGTCAAAACTTATAGTGCACGGGAAAGAGTTGGGATGGATCACATGACGAGAATCATGAATATCTTGCTTTCATAGCAATCTCTGAAGATGGTCCAACTCACATATCTCAGGTTTCAAATTCTTGAACCACTGCAATACTTTGCTCTCAATATTCAATGCATGATAAGATCACAGTGTTTAAATGTTTAACACTCGCACAAGCATGATAACATCATACATAGATAATGCTGAACTAGTTCACTAGATTATTTTTCTGGTAACTACTATTGATGTTTAACTTGTGCATGTTACTTTAGATGATCTTAAATATGTGTTTGAATACTTGTTGAACATGATTAATTGCTTTAGTGAGGTACATGTTTTTCCAGCATATAAGACCTTTGTTTATGCTTATCTCCTATATCCTAATACAATGTGAATTATTCATTTGATCTGAATTGTTTGTTAAGATGTATTACTTTATTATTGGATTGAGATAGCTAGATGAGATTTATCAACAGGATTGGACTAGATAGAATTAGTGATTTATTTGGTAATTCTATCATGCATGTCTTACTTAATTCTTATGTGTAATGTTACTGAATGAATGCCATGTATTCTTAATACAATGCTTGCTTATTTCAATACCATGAATGCATCTCCTAGTACTTGCATTAATTATAGAAGAAGCATGTTTAGGATTACAATAGGGAAAAGATTGCTAGTCCTCCTTATGTAAGGCTGGAACCATTTTCCCCTAGCCTAGAGACAAATCTGTCAAGGGTATTAAAATGGAAAAAGTGGTCAGTAAAAGATAAGGATTAGCATGATAAGGTTGCAACTGTTGTTATCTCTGATTATAATAATATCTCTAATCCAACTGGACCCAAACTGATAAGTTGGGTACCAAGAACTATTAATCCATTTGTGAGTGCATGACATAATAGGTCAACTGATTCATATGTATTCTTGGTAATTAATACTCAAGGCACATGATCAAAGAAAGAGCCTCACAATCAAATGTGATTGACAAAAGCTATTCCGTCAATAATCTTTGGAGATGACAGCAAAGGTTTTCATTACGGGACAAGCTATGCAGAAAAGGGATGTCATCATGGATTCAACAATTGCTATCACTGATAACAAGTAATAATTGGAGTCACTGATAACAATTGAAGCAACTTCCTTGCTGGAGAATGAATGCACAAATCCTCTTATCAGAAAGTTATGCATCAAAGGACAAATTGTCAATTCAAAGAAGGATTAGTGTCTCATCTGAAGCAGGAAGATTGAGAAGCTTGCTCTTCTTAGAGTAAGGAAAGGAAATGCTCGTGGCTAGACTGGAAACTCTAAAAAGGTGAAGTCAATGGTTTCTACTGTAAAGCTTCATCTGACAAAAGTTTAGCTATGGCATTAGAAGCTCTCACCCTTGAACATCAATTCAAGGAACTCTTTTGGGAAAAGGGTTTGTGATAGGACTGCCTCATCTGGAATTCAGAAGGATGATAAATGTGAGGCATGTCAAGAAGAAAAGTCAAAGACAACATCAAATCAAAGTAAAGATATACCTTAGTGATGATTGATGACTACTCTTATTAAACAAAGTTGTTGTTCGTGCGTTCTCAAGACAAGACATCATGGATGGTGATTGATTACATCAAAGAAGATCAACTGGAAGCAACTGTAGAGACATATTCAGCAGTGGGAGCTCTGTGTCAGAATGGAGTGGTACAAGGGAAGAATCAGAACTTGATTAAAGATACAAGGGAAATATCAAGCTAATCAAGACTTTCTAAATACCAAAAAGGGCTGGAACAGTCAATAAAGTTTGCAACAAGTTAGATCAAGCCCTGATCTGGATGTATATATGAAGACCACTAATGAGTTAGTGGCCAACAAAAGCAAACACTGAATAACCTCAAAGTGTTTGGAGAGAATGTTCTACAGTTAGGATATTTTCCATGGCTACTTAGTGGAGTCTACAACCTACAGGGCATTTGTGGTTGATCAACAGAAGATGATTGACAGTCTAAGTGCACAGTTCAATAACTCAATGCTCCAAGCTGTTACAGGAGAAAATTAATGGTATTGATGATTCATATCTAAGCAGTGAAATGACAATGTATAACACAACTCATTATTTCAATGAAGCCAGTCAGTAAGGGTAAAGATTTTCAGGAAATCCCAGCAACAGCTTAGGGGGAGCAATAGAAGGATCAACTAATCAGATACAACACCACTTTGAAAATCAGAGGACACTAAAGAACATATCTGCTGAGACAAAGGGTTTGATATTAATATTATTCCCAGAGTCTAGTTTTTAAGTGATCCAGATGGTGGAGTAATGATTAGCAGGACTACTGAGTATGAATGAGTATCTCTCTAGTTTTCTATCTGAAGAAAAAACTAAGAAAGTTATAGAAGCTCTGATAGATCCGGATTGATTGGGAGATTGTAAAGCAAGATGAACTCAATCAGTCAGCAAGCAAATTGTAAGGAAGCTGGTATCCAAACCAAATGACAGTATTGTAATTGGTACAAGGATAGCCAGAAGTCAAACTGGATGACAATGGCATTGTTACGAGGGACAAGGTCAAACTGGATGCTAGGTTATTATCAGGAAGCAGTATCTAACAGATAGCACCAGTGACGAGACTTGAGGATATTACGACATATCAGGCACCTGATACACATTACACTTAAATTGGACTCTAGTAGATGTGTACAAGTGCAATCCTGGTTGGTGAGTCAAAAGAGGAAGTCAATATATATCTCTTCTTCACAATCTCACTTCAGGTTGGTATGAACTAGTATACTACTCAAGCAATCGTCAAGGACATGGTATGGCACTCTAACTGAAGTTACAGTTTAATATAAACTAGTAGAGTCATCATATTAATAACTCATTATTTCAATGAAGCCAGTCATCAAGGGTAAGGATTTTCGGAAAATCCCAGCTACAGCTTAGGGGGAGCAATAGAAGGATCAACTAGTTAGATACAACACCACATTGAAAATCAAGACGACACTAAAGAACATATATGTTGAGACAAAGACTGGCCTATCTCTATAGTGAATTCTATCCAGGGTTCTATCATCTATAGAGTGTGGACGCTGGCTACTAGAACTAGCGGTCGTAGGGCAGCATGGAGCTGAGTTAGGCACTTCATGTTTAAAACATTCCAATCCATCTACAGGGGACCCTCTCACAGGGCTAATTTATGGATGCCCAATCCCGGTTGATGCCAATATTATTCTCAGAGTCTAGTTCTTAAGCGATCCAGATGGTGGAGTAATGATTAGCAGGGCTACTGAGTGTGAATGATTATTTCTCTAGTTTTCTATCTGAAAAATAAACTGAGAAAGTTACATAAGCTCTGATAGATCCAGATTGATTGGGTGATTGCAAAAGCAAGATGAACTCAATCAGTTAGCAAACAGATTGTAGGGAAGCTGGTATCCAAACCAAATGACAATACTGTAATTGGTACAAGGATAACCAGAAGTCAAACTGGATGACAATGACATTGTTATGAGGGACAAGGCCAAACTGGATGCTAGGTTATTATCAGGAAGCAGTATCTAACAGATAGCACCAGTGACGAGACTTGAGGATATTATGACATATCAGGCACCTGATGCACATTACACTTGGAATTGGACTCTAGTAGGTGTGTACAAGTGCACTCCTGGTTGGTGAGTCAAAAGAGGAAGTCAATGCATAACAGTTCATGGACTTTGCAGTTGTAGATCTATTGGACTAAGTATATCTCTTCTTCACAAGTTCACTTCAGGTTGGTATGAACTATTGTACTACTTAAGCAATCATCAAGGACATGGTATGGCACTCTAACTGAAGTTTCAAGTTTAATATAATCTAATAGAGTCATTATACTAATAACTCTCTTATCACTAGGCACAAATATAATGTTATATATGTGCTCTGATATAATGATAATGTTATATGTTGGTCTACTAACAAAAACTTGTGCAAGATTATTTGCTAAGTAATTGCAGAGTAGGTATGGAGGAGCATATTGGAAAGGTTACAATTCTTTTTGGAATTACTTCAAGCAAGCCATTAGGATTATTCTTTTAGGAGCTCAAGCAAGCCAAAAGAACAATTCTTTTAGGAGCACAAGTAAACCAAAAGGATGATGGCAATACAAGTAAGTTAAGGATCTTTTGAAGATGCAAAATTTGGAAGATTCTGAACATGCCAAAACTACTTACCAACAGAAACCACTAAAGCTTGATCAGTGCAACTCAGGTATAATGACAAGCTATAGAGGTATGACGAGCTCACTCTTTACTCAAATGCTAATAGACAACATGTAATATTCTCAAGATGCCAAAGTGCAAGGTTCCAAGTGGATCCCAGAGAATCCAATCGTATAACTATTAACAAGATTATTAGATATCTTAAGGGACTATCAACTCTTGGAGTAAAGTACCCTAAAGATATTGTGCTTAACATGTTTGGCTATATAGATATAGATTACGCAAGTTGTAAGAAAGACAGGAGAAGCATCTCTGAAGCTGTCAACTTAAGTGACAGGAGAAGCATCTCAGGAAGCTGTCAACTTCGTGAAAGAAGATTGATTTCTTGTTATGATGAGAAACAACCTCAAATCCAACAACTCTGTGAACATTCTATGACAAGGCACCTTCACACCAGGTATCATTTAATTCGAGAGCATGTCTTTTAGTCAAAGAGTTACTAACATAAACATTTATTAAATCACTTGATAAAATTAATTTTTCAAGACTGGTTTGTAAGTGTGGGATATCATTCATTGCATATTAGTTGGAAATCCCATCTGTAAGGAATTCTTCATATAAGTTCACAAGTATTAAATTTTCAATATTTAAGGGACTTGTGAATTTATCAGTAATCCAGTACCTCATACTTAGTGCTATTATCTTGATTATCATGATTACAATGTCATATACATTTGTGGTAGTTAAGTATTATAGCATTAAGTTTGAATATTATTTTAATTGATTTAAATTATGACTGTAGACAATTCTATTCCATGTCAGTCTCATAATTTGAAATGTATTAAAATAATATGCAGCATAGTTATTTGTATCATGTACGAATAATTGTGGTACTTTTAGTATTAGTGATATTATTTAGAATTTTTGTTTTAAGTAATCAATGCTTATTTCTAAAATCACTGATATTGAAAGTTGAAGTATTTTCTAAGTTATGTGTATAAAATTCTCAATATTTTATATGCTTAGGAAGTATTTCTAAAATATTTCTAATCATCCAGAGAGTGATTGCCATGTATATAAGTCATATCCTTTTGGTGATTATTCAAGGATAATTATAAATATTTAAATGCTAGTATCTAACTCATAGATTTTTAGTATTTATTTATTTAATATTTATTTTGGGTAGTTTGGATTATGGAAATTGAAGCAATTTAATAATTTTATTTGCTCCATAATTCAAACTAACTTAAAATAAATAAGCAGCATGATTGATTATAACTAAATTTGTCAACAATTGATATCTAGTATATTGATTGTAACTTATGTGTTATAAGTTAATTACGAGATTTTGGTTTTAGTGAATTTAGTAATGTTTACATCTCAAGAATTCACTGAAATCAGAATCATAATTGTAGCATGATTAGTTGTGTGTAATTTCTTGACTTATATCAGTTAATATTTAGTTAAGAGGTTAACTGTGAACTAATTATGAAGTATTAGTATTTGTGACATTACTTAGAACTCCTTTAAGTAATCAATGCTTATCTTAAGTCACTTATACTAATATAAAAAGTGTAGAAATTTTTCTTGAGTACAACTATGGTTAAAATGTTTGATTGTTTTATTAGAAGTAACCATAAGTTGTCAAGTTTGGATAATTTTTATACTTATTTGCAAATTCCTAAACACTTTGATAATAGATACAATACTTAATGGATCAAAGTATATGGAACTTAGAATATTTTTCTAATATTGTAAACAAGTCAATGTTGGTTAATGTTGCTTTATTTATCGAACCAATATTATTTGAGATATTACAGTTGTTAGGAGTTAACAATTGTATGATATATGAAATTGAATGCTAATGTCTTTTTGATAGATAATTGGTATTTAATTCATTGGTATCTTATTTTAATATTTAAAATAGGATGCAACATAATTATTGGTATCTAAGTACTTGACAAGTATCAGATAATGTTATATTGTTAATATTTTATTGCAGATAATTGTAAGATTTTAAGTTCTAGTGAATTTATATGCTTTGCTATATCTGAAAGATTCACTATAATTTGAAATTAGCAGCGTAGTCAGTCTTATTAAGGATATTTATCAATAAACAATTTTGTTGATTATAATCTTATAAAGATAGATTATGGAGCTTTTGGCATGAATGAGAATTGCTTAGATTTTACCCTAAGTGATCAATGCTTTTACAAGAACTCATTCATATTGAAAGACAAAATCTTTCTTTTCTTAATACTGCTAGGTCATCAGTCTGTGTCTTATCAAATCATTTATCTCTTTAGGCATAAAAACAGACTTGTGCACTCAAACAGTTTTAGGAGAAAATCAAACTTCTTTCTACATTGGTGATTTCTTATTTCATTAAAATCTTTTTGAAATCATTATTGTACATCATTTCTCTCAAAAGATTAAATGCATTATTTTCATTCATTATAGATCTTAAGTGCATTTTATCTCTATATTGCCATATGTTCTGTGATGCAGATCCAGCCTCCAATGGCATTCTTTCATTTGATAGTCATGAGGTTGAAAACCCACAACTTCTATCCCAGACTGTAAAGACAAACACAGAAAAAGAACCAACCAACACTCTCTTACCACTAAAATGAATTATGAACGAGCGTGAGGGAGAAAGTGCCTTAGTGCACCACATAAGGAAGGTTCTGAAGTCAACCCAGCAACTATGTCTCCTACAAAGATGAGTATATTTAAACTGAGGCAACTGCTAGCTCCCATACATCTTCTCAAAAAGATGTAATGGGTGAAAAGGCACTAAAACAGTTACTAGATTCATCCTCTCAACAGGGTGCGTCTATTGAAATTTGCCTGTCGTCCAGGGTATCTGATGTAGTGTCACCACCTCAAACATAAACAATTCTTGATGCACAAGGAAAGGTTATACACATAAAGGAATAGTTGATGGAAACAAGAGTTTCAACCATTTTACGGTCAGATTTAATTGTTCAAGGTTCTTTAATGGACCAATTGCCTTTACAGGTGTTAGGAGAGGATACTGATCCAATAGCCATATGTCAGTGGTCAGTGTCTACCTCCGCAGGACTAATAAACCTGGATGTATCTGAGGATAGTGGATCTGACATAGGTGCAGATCGGCAACTTGTTGACAATGATTCAGATATTACCTGATGAGTCACAAGGAAATGTCTTCACAGACATTAGAAGGGAACTTTGATCTTTATGCTAAATTCTTTGGATCACTATTTACCTTCCCAGAGTTCAAATCTAGAACCCTCAAAGGGAAACTAGAAACTTGTAGATTATGACTCAGATTCATCTGACGAGTCTAACAAGGATGGGGATTTGCGAACTCCCATTACACCACATGTGACCTCCTTAAGGATGGCTAAGGTGATTTTCCTTGCAGGTACAACTAGATTTTGGAGCTATGAGAGGAGTGATACACTTGTGAGAATGAGTGTAAACACGAGTGGAGAGAAGAGTGAAACACTTGTGAGGTACACGAAACAGAATCACACACTCACAGTGAGGAAGAAAGACGAAAAAACCATATCCCATTCCCTATCCCTAAACATGGTTCTTGATACTTTGGGTCTCGATTCTGTTTATGATTGGAACTTAACTCTTAGGAACCTAACATTTACAGATTGGATTAGAATACTTCGGGACCTTTGGGAGCTCACAATTGGTAACACTTGGTGATCTCACATTTGGGAAGTATAAGGAGTTGGGAAAATTGGTGAACATGATGATCAACAGTGAAGTCATTCTTGCAGCATTTAAAGGGACATGGTTGATCAGACTATGACTTGTTATTTCTTTTCCAACCAAGTAAACTATGAGAACTCCTTCAGACGACAACATACATTCCTTCTCTAAGGGGGGAGATAAAAGCTTATATAATAGTTTGGAGGATTCCTCAACTAAGGGGGAGAAATAGCAGGAAAGAGGAAAAAGGTAAAGTATATGTACACTACACCACACCATTGTTGTTTGTAAATACGGATCCTATTGTACAGGAGAGGTGGTAAACACAAGGTGATTTCCTAGTAATCAGAAGAAGTGGTTTGGTTCATCACTATTCTTCATAAGGGGAGAAGCTGTTTTCCAAAAGGGGAGTACCATTAGTTCTTATCTGCGGATCCTATTGTACGGGAGAGGTGGTAGACGAAGGTGATCTCCTTTAAGCAGTTGATTCTCATAGGGGGAGAAGCAAGAGAGATATGCGCTTCTCAACAGGAAATACGGTTGTACAAAAGAAGTTGCTGATGCTTACTTCAAGACTGAGAAGTATTATCTGGAAGAGATTTGAAGAACCAAGGAAATGAAGATGAAACTACGTGAAGATCAGTACAGTGCTAGATGAACAAACATCTTTCATTTCAGTTACTCAAGAAATCTAGAAATGAAGTATTTGATCCAGAAAACTAGTAGCATTATTTACAAGTCCTGGTACATTACTTTTTCCAGTTGTTAGTTGAGTTATCCACTCTATTTAATTTGTTTGTTAAGTTGAACAATCAAATAGGGGGAGATTGTTGGTGAGACTACGTAGCTGTATGAACAGTTATGTGATAATTTAACACGATAACAACACTAGAACATGACAGGTTAATAATACTACGTCTACACAAGAAATCAGGAAGAATGAAGACAAGGCAAATACAAAGAATCAGAAGATTAGAAGAAAGCCTGAAGTCTGTCTACAGGTCACAGAAAGAAGTTCATTAATATGATCATGCCTCAGTGAAGAACAAAGGTTAAAGACTTTCAGGGTTTCAAAAATGTTGAAGATTCAGTATACAAGTGCTACCGAAAGATTTCAGTGTATTGGCATTGATTGAAGATAGACAGTGTTCGAAGCATAGGAATCTGAAGAATTGAAGACATGGTATAGACAGAGGTTAATAAAGACATTGTCTAAAGTACCTGAAAGGATTCCAGTGAAAGTACAATTGTATATTCACAGTCAGTGTTCAAAGCAATAAAGTTGAGGCAAGCTTAACAATGTAATCAAGGCTATAATACGAAGACCTGAATCGGGGTTAATCGTCTGTGAAGCAGACCAGTTGCACTAGGCGTCAACAGCTCGTGAAATGAATCTGGGTATTATTTATAGAAGAATTGTTAAGTTAAGGAACGTACTTAGATTGAACGTTTATATGTTAAAGTACGAGAAGAGGTGCGCGGGGTATACAGCTAAACAACTCAGGGGATTGGCGAAGCTCAAAGTTTAATTGTTAAATAAAATAAATTATTTAATCGACTTTAATATAATTTATTTAATAAACTTAAAATGATTTATCTTATAAACTTTAAATAAGTTTATTTTATAAATCTAAATTAGTTTATTTATATAAGTTATATTTAAGTTTATTTTATAAATTAATTTAATTACAATTTAAACTTAAAAAGAAAAAGAAAACAAAATAGAAAACAAAATGAAAAAAGGAAAAAAAAGGAAAAACAAAAAGGAAAAACAAAACAAAAAGAAAACAAATAAAAGCAAATGGAATTAAAACATGTACAGGTGGTTTTTAATTAACCAAGTACATATACATGTATTGGTTAATAATCTGTCGCCATACAGGTTTTCTACTTCCCTCCTGGTGTCGCCACAGAGACACATAAATATACTAAGGCAAGAAGCTCCCTTTCTTAGTCGCCACAGAGCCCCCTTGTCGCCACAGAGCATCACAGGAGTCACCACACAGAACCTGCCGCCACAGAACTCCTCTATCTCCTCAGCCACACATTTTATTGGATAAAGTCTACACTTTGCAGCAGAAGAAAAATAGCCATTCATTATTTTTCTGTTCATCTTCTCTCCCAAAAGAGAAGTGAAAATGGCAGCATTGATTTACAGAGAAGCTCAAGCTATTTGTTTATCCGTTTAACTTCTCACCGGAGTAACGTTATAATGCCCGATTTAACTCTTGTATATTCTTAGGGGCATTATAATGGTTACCCGGTAATTAAATCCTAGTACAAACAAATGCTAGATTATTGTATAGGATTTGATTTGTAAATCTTTGTAGTAGCTAGGAACTTTGTTGTTCTTAGATTGTAGCCGGTTAATTTATTTACCGGAGTGTAACAATACCCCCGAGGATTTATATACGAATATATATTTCCCGAATATCTGGTGTTACTTGTTTTTATCGTTCCAAACACTATTCCTCTCAAGAACACGAAACCACTAACCGAGCACTAAATATTTTATCCGCTAAAGATTTGAAAGAATTTTTATTTTAGTGATTATCGTATTCAACCCCCCCTATCATTTAATTCGATATCATTTAATTCGAGAGCATGTCTTTTAGTCAAAGAGTTACTAACATAAACATTTATTAAATCACTTGATAAAATTAATTTTTCAAGACTGGTTTGTAAGTGTGGGATATCATTCATTGCATATTAGTTGGAAATCCCATCTGTAAGGAATTCTTCATATAAGTTCACAAGTATTAAATTTTCAATATTTAAGGGACTTGTGAATTTATCAGTAATCCAGTACCTCATACTTAGTGCTATTATCTTGATTATCATGATTACAATGTCATATACATTTGTGGTAGTTAAGTATTATAGCATTAAGTTTGAATATTATTTTAATTGATTTAAATTATGACTGTAGACAATTCTATTCCATGTCAGTCTCATAATTTGAAATGTATTAAAATAATATGCAGCATAGTTATTTGTATCATGTACGAATAATTGTGGTACTTTTAGTATTAGTGATATTATTTAGAATTTTTGTTTTAAGTAATCAATGCTTATTTCTAAAATCACTGATATTGAAAGTTGAAGTATTTTCTAAGTTATGTGTATAAAATTCTCAATATTTTATATGCTTAGGAAGTATTTCTAAAATATTTCTAATCATCCAGAGAGTGATTGCCATGTATATAAGTCATATCCTTTTGGTGATTATTCAAGGATAATTATAAATATTTAAATGCTAGTATCTAACTCATAGATTTTTAGTATTTATTTATTTAATATTTATTTTGGGTAGTTTGGATTATGGAAATTGAAGCAATTTAATAATTTTATTTGCTCCATAATTCAAACTAACTTAAAATAAATAAGCAGCATGATTGATTATAACTAAATTTGTCAACAATTGATATCTAGTATATTGATTGTAACTTATGTGTTATAAGTTAATTACGAGATTTTGGTTTTAGTGAATTTAGTAATGTTTACATCTCAAGAATTCACTGAAATCAGAATCATAATTGTAGCATGATTAGTTGTGTGTAATTTCTTGACTTATATCAGTTAATATTTAGTTAAGAGGTTAACTGTGAACTAATTATGAAGTATTAGTATTTGTGACATTACTTAGAACTCCTTTAAGTAATCAATGCTTATCTTAAGTCACTTATACTAATATAAAAAGTGTAGAAATTTTTCTTGAGTACAACTATGGTTAAAATGTTTGATTGTTTTATTAGAAGTAACCATAAGTTGTCAAGTTTGGATAATTTTTATACTTATTTGCAAATTCCTAAACACTTTGATAATAGATACAATACTTAATGGATCAAAGTATATGGAACTTAGAATATTTTTCTAATATTGTAAACAAGTCAATGTTGGTTAATGTTGCTTTATTTATCGAACCAATATTATTTGAGATATTACAGTTGTTAGGAGTTAACAATTGTATGATATATGAAATTGAATGCTAATGTCTTTTTGATAGATAATTGGTATTTAATTCATTGGTATCTTATTTTAATATTTAAAATAGGATGCAACATAATTATTGGTATCTAAGTACTTGACAAGTATCAGATAATGTTATATTGTTAATATTTTATTGCAGATAATTGTAAGATTTTAAGTTCTAGTGAATTTATATGCTTTGCTATATCTGAAAGATTCACTATAATTTGAAATTAGCAGCGTAGTCAGTCTTATTAAGGATATTTATCAATAAACAATTTTGTTGATTATAATCTTATAAAGATAGATTATGGAGCTTTTGGCATGAATGAGAATTGCTTAGATTTTACCCTAAGTGATCAATGCTTTTACAAGAACTCATTCATATTGAAAGACAAAATCTTTCTTTTCTTAATACTGCTAGGTCATCAGTCTGTGTCTTATCAAATCATTTATCTCTTTAGGCATAAAAACAGACTTGTGCACTCAAACAGTTTTAGGAGAAAATCAAACTTCTTTCTACATTGGTGATTTCTTATTTCATTAAAATCTTTTTGAAATCATTATTGTACATCATTTCTCTCAAAAGATTAAATGCATTATTTTCATTCATTATAGATCTTAAGTGCATTTTATCTCTATATTGCCATATGTTCTGTGATGCAGATCCAGCCTCCAATGGCATTCTTTCATTTGATAGTCATGAGGTTGAAAACCCACAACTTCTATCCCAGACTGTAAAGACAAACACAGAAAAAGAACCAACCAACACTCTCTTACCACTAAAATGAATTATGAACGAGCGTGAGGGAGAAAGTGCCTTAGTGCACCACATAAGGAAGGTTCTGAAGTCAACCCAGCAACTATGTCTCCTACAAAGATGAGTATATTTAAACTGAGGCAACTGCTAGCTCCCATACATCTTCTCAAAAAGATGTAATGGCTGAAAAGGCACTAAAACAGTTACTAGATTCATCCTCTCAACAGGGTGCGTCTATTGAAATTTGCCTGTCGTCCAGGGTATCTGATGTAGTGTCACCACCTCAAACATAAACAATTCTTGATGCACAAGGAAAGGTTATACACACAAAGGAATAGTTGATGGAAACAAGAGTTTCAACCATTTTACGGTCAGATTTAATTGTTCAAGGTTCTTTAATGGACCAATTGCCTTTACAGGTGTTAGGAGAGGATACTGATCCAATAGCCATATGTCAGTGGTCAGTGTCTACCTCCGCAGGACTAATAAACCTGGATGTATCTGAGGATAGTGGATCTGACATAGGTGCAGATCGGCAACTTGTTGACAATGATTCAGATATTACCTGATGAGTCACAAGGAAATGTCTTCACAGACATTAGAAGGGAACTTTGATCTTTATGCTAAATTCTTTGGATCACTATTTACCTTCCCAGAGTTCAAATCTAGAACCCTCAAAGGGAAACTAGAAACTTGTAGATTATGACTCAGATTCATCTGACGAGTCTAACAAGGATGGGGATTTGTGAACTCCCATTACACCACCTGTGACCTCCTTAAGGATGGCTAAGGTGATTTTCCTTGCAGGTACAACTAGATTTTGGAGCTATGAGAGGAGTGATACACTTGTGAGAATGAGTGTAAACACGAGTGGAGAGAAGAGTGAAACACTTGTGAGGTACACGAAACAGAATCACACACTCACAGTGAGGAAGAAAGACGAAAAAACCATATCCCATTCCCTATCCCTAAACATGGTTCTTGATACTTTGGGTCTCGATTCTGTTTATGATTGGAACTTAACTCTTAGGAACCTAACATTTACAGATTGGATTAGAATACTTCGGGACCTTTGGGAGCTCACAATTGGTAACACTTGGTGATCTCACATTTGGGAAGTATAAGGAGTTGGGAAAATTGGTGAACATGATGATCAACAGTGAAGTCATTCTTGCAGCATTTAAAGGGACATGGTTGATCAGACTATGACTTGTTATTTCTTTTCCAACCAAGTAAACTATGAGAACTCCTTCAGACGACAACATACATTCCTTCTCTAAGGGGGGAGATAAAAGCTTATATAATAGTTTGGAGGATTCCTCAACTAAGGGGGAGAAATAGCAGGAAAGAGGAAAAAGGTAAAGTATATGTACACTACACCACACCATTGTTGTTTGTAAATACGGATCCTATTGTACAGGAGAGGTGGTAAACACAAGGTGATTTCCTAGTAATCAGAAGAAGTGGTTTGGTTCATCACTATTCTTCATAAGGGGAGAAGCTGTTTTCCAAAAGGGGAGTACCATTAGTTCTTATCTGCGGATCCTATTGTACGGGAGAGGTGGTAGACGAAGGTGATCTCCTTTAAGCAGTTGATTCTCATAGGGGGAGAAGCAAGAGAGATATGCGCTTCTCAACAGGAAATACGGTTGTACAAAAGAAGTTGCTGATGCTTACTTCAAGACTGAGAAGTATTATCTGGAAGAGATTTGAAGAACCAAGGAAATGAAGATGAAACTACGTGAAGATCAGTACAGTGCTAGATGAACAAACATCTTTCATTTCAGTTACTCAAGAAATCTAGAAATGAAGTATTTGATCCAGAAAACTAGTAGCATTATTTACAAGTCCTGGTACATTACTTTTTCCAGTTGTTAGTTGAGTTATCCACTCTATTTAATTTGTTTGTTAAGTTGAACAATCAAATAGGGGGAGATTGTTGGTGAGACTACGTAGCTGTATGAACAGTTATGTGATAATTTAACACGATAACAACACTAGAACATGACAGGTTAATAATACTACGTCTACACAAGAAATCAGGAAGAATGAAGACAAGGCAAATACAAAGAATCAGAAGATTAGAAGAAAGCCTGAAGTCTGTCTACAGGTCACAGAAAGAAGTTCATTAATATGATCATGCCTCAGTGAAGAACAAAGGTTAAAGACTTTCAGGGTTTCAAAAATGTTGAAGATTCAGTATACAAGTGCTACCGAAAGATTTCAGTGTATTGGCATTGATTGAAGATAGACAGTGTTCGAAGCATAGGAATCTGAAGAATTGAAGACATGGTATAGACAGAGGTTAATAAAGACATTGTCTAAAGTACCTGAAAGGATTCCAGTGAAAGTACAATTGTATATTCACAGTCAGTGTTCAAAGCAATAAAGTTGAGGCAAGCTTAACAATGTAATCAAGGCTATAATACGAAGACCTGAATCGGGGTTAATCGTCTGTGAAGCAGACCAGTTGCACTAGGCGTCAACAGCTCGTGAAATGAATCTGGGTATTATTTATAGAAGAATTGTTAAGTTAAGGAACGTACTTAGATTGAACGTTTATATGTTAAAGTACGAGAAGAGGTGCGCGGGGTATACAGCTAAACAACTCAGGGGATTGGCGAAGCTCAAAGTTTAATTGTTAAATAAAATAAATTATTTAATCGACTTTAATATAATTTATTTAATAAACTTAAAATGATTTATCTTATAAACTTTAAATAAGTTTATTTTATAAATCTAAATTAGTTTATTTATATAAGTTATATTTAAGTTTATTTTATAAATTAATTTAATTACAATTTAAACTTAAAAAGAAAAAGAAAACAAAATAGAAAACAAAATGAAAAAAGGAAAAAAAAAGGAAAAACAAAAAGGAAAAACAAAACAAAAAGAAAACAAATAAAAGCAAATGGAATTAAAACATGTACAGGTGGTTTTTAATTAACCAAGTACATATACATGTATTGGTTAATAATCTGTCGCCATACAGGTTTTCTACTTCCCTCCTGGTGTCGCCACAGAGACACATAAATATACTAAGGCAAGAAGCTCCCTTTCTTAGTCGCCACAGAGCCCCCTTGTCGCCACAGAGCATCACAGGAGTCACCACACAGAACCTGCCGCCACAGAACTCCTCTATCTCCTCAGCCACACATTTTATTGGATAAAGTCTACACTTTACAGCAGAAGAAAAATAGCCATTCATTATTTTTCTGTTCATCTTCTCTCCCAAAAGAGAAGTGAAAATGGCAGCATTGATTTACAGAGAAGCTCAAGCTATTTGTTTATCCGTTTAACTTCTCACCGGAGTAACGTTATAATGCCCGATTTAACTCTTGTATATTCTTAGGGGCATTATAATGGTTACCCGGTAATTAAATCCTAGTACAAACAAATGCTAGATTATTGTATAGGATTTGATTTGTAAATCTTTGTAGTAGCTAGGAACTTTGTTGTTCTTAGATTGTAGCCGGTTAATTTATTTACCGGAGTGTAACAATACCCCCGAGGATTTATATACGAATATATATTTCCCGAATATCTGGTGTTACTTGTTTTTATCGTTCCAAACACTATTCCTCTCAAGAACACGAAACCACTAACCGAGCACTAAATATTTTATCCGCTAAAGATTTGAAAGAATTTTTATTTTAGTGATTATCGTATTCGGGATCTAACAACATCACCTTCAGAAAGGCGGATGCTAGGTGTGTACATCACCCTCACAATGATGTTCTAGTCATTTTTCTCCAGATAGGAACTAAAAACATCTACAGAGCCTTCTTGGATAATGGAAGCTCGGTAAATATCCTGTACTAGAGTACCTATAAGAAGATGGGTTTACCTGATCGAGATATATCAGGGGAGAATTCTTGGGTCTATGGTTTTTCTGGTGAGGGAGTTAGAGTCATGGGATCAATTCGATTGTCGTGTATCTTGGGAGAAAGTCCTCTATCTGTGACGAAGATGCTCGAGTTTAAGGTCCTAAATCAGGAATCATCCCACAATGTGTTACTGGAACGACCTTTTATCAGGGAAAAGAGGGTCATCATTATAATTCACCGTCTCACAATCAAATTTCCAACCCCGAATAGGATTGGCAGCATAAAAGGCTCTCAATATGGCTCCCGGAAATGTTACCGATAGGCGATGAGGGGATTTAGGAGAAAGGATGTCCAAGTCAGAGATGCCTCATATGATGAACTAGAAGGAATTATCGAGCAACCAATTGAGGATATTCGTATCCATTATTATGTTGAACAAGAGAATGAATACTCCGCGAAGTTGCCTTCAACAACGTCGTTTCTAGAAGACACTCTTAGGATCGAAATGTTGGAAGAAGAAGAGCCCCCAAACAACATAATCCACGGAAATTTCAATGGGGAACAACTCTGTTAGGTCACACAACACTGTAGAAGGGGGTTGTATACAGTGTAGAATACAATCAAATCGATTTAAAGCACAAGTAACAGAAAACAGATGTATTCGATATAATAAACCCTGTTACAATGGAACTGTTATCTCTCAGTGATGAACAAATATCACGAGAGCTGTTAGGTTACAATATATGATCTTCTCGATGATCGTAACTCTTATAGAGTAAACCTATGTATGTGTTTATATAGACACACAGTTACAAGATAAGTTCTAGTTGATATGGAATATAATTTTGTCTCTTAAAATATATCAACCAGATATCTTATATAATTCTTCTAGTCCTCTAACTCTTTCCATGCATATCTTCTTCTTGTATTAGTCTCGATCTTCTTTCCTGTGAATCAGCTTCCTTCATTAACTGTTAGTCCTCCAGTACTTAAGTTCTGATATCCATCTTCTGATATTATCTTCTGATAATCTAATCCTGATATCCTTAAGTCCTGACTTCCAGTAAGTCCTGATTCCAGTAAGTACTGATATTTCCTGTTAGTTAAGATCTGAAAACTAAACATGAAACATATTAGACATGACATCTCAAATATATCCAACAATCTCCCCCAACTTGTAAATTATGCAAGAATGTACAAGTTAATAGATTTGATGATGTCAAAAACATTTAAGTTCAAATGCAATAAGAGTTTAATAAGACTATTAATTACAACTTACAAAATATCCAGCTTTACCAACATCACTGAATCAATCTGAATCCATAATGATTCTTAACAAAATCATTTATCAGATTATCTTCAGCTTTCTTCAAAACTTCAGCTAACTGTGCTTTGACCTGCATCAGTTCTTCTTCATTACTATCACCAATTTGATAAATGGCTGTTCTGAGAGCTTGAATGGATGTTCTTTCAAGTCCATCACCAAGTCTGATAACCTTAGGATGTGAAAAGTTTTCATTATAACATAAGCATCTTCCTTTCAGAATAACTTCCACCTTAGCAGAATTCTTCAGCATAGGAATTTCTCTTCCATCACCTTCAGTAATCATTGGACTGTAATGAGAAGTCTTTGTACCAGAGATTCTGAATAGATCTCTTATAGCCTTCAAAATGTATTCTGACCATCTTCTTGTAACATCAGATTTTACTTCTAGAAGATAGTGAATATGTTGAAGTTCTTTGATAGACTTCTTTAATACATCAGTATCAGCTAATCTATAAGTTTTTCCATCATTGAGAAATAAGATCAATTTCTCTTTTAGATTCTCATTATCATGAGCATCTATCACAACATGAGCAGACAACACCTTGTCAAGGTGCCTTTGTTTGATTTGTTCATATGGTTTGTCTGTCAATATGAAAGGATCTCTTAGAGTAACCTCTACTCCTGTTTGAATCTTCTCTTTGTCAGAACCTAATCCAGCTCTATCTCTAGGTTGCTTGGCTTTCAACCCAAATGTAGCAAGTTCATTAATCATGAGATTGGATTTTGGTTCAACTGGAGTAGCTTTCTTCCATAACAGCTTCTTCTTATCAGCAATTGTCATTTTATCCAAAACAACTTGAGCATTGTCATTAGTTGATGTATTAATAGCTTGATCAGAATTTGTTATTTCTTCTATACCTTCATGTCCTTTATTCTGAATAACAACTTGAGCAATGTCAGAGGTTGTTTTAGAATCTTCAATTATCTTTCTTCTTTTCAGAATTTGAACAGTTTCATCTTCAACAATATTATTATCAGTTACTTGAACCATTTTACACACTGGTTTCATCAGAGCTTGAGAAGTTTTTAAGTCCAGTGACTTGGTTGGTTCATAATTTTTTCCTTTCCCTTTGTCTTTGGAATCACTCTCAGTCTGTGATCTAGTTTTGACCTTTAAAGTTTCAGAATATGACTTTTCCTTGATCACAATGCCTTTTTCCTTAGGCCTTGGAGGTTTCTTTGTATCAAAAGCTTTAGACTTAGGATTTGTCTTCTCAGCAGCAAATATAGCTTCTTCCTCCTTGAGAGTTTCTAAATCCAATCCAGGATTGTGTTTCAGAAATAATCTTCTTGCTATCTCCTCATCAAGTATCTGGATTTTAGGATCTTTATAATAAACAGTAGTCTGCTTCCCCTTTAACTTCAGAGTTTGCAAGAACTTCTGAGAGTCTTCAGATCCTGACTGGATCAGAATATCAGAACTTGACATCAGACTTTGCTTGTCATCACTTGACTTCAATCTTTGAGCATTCACAACATCAGAACTTGACTTGTTCTGAATAGAAGATTTTCCTTGAACTTTTCTTTGACCTCTGCTCTTTTCAGAGTTTCCCTGATCATCACCTTTATCATCCTTTTTCTTTAGTTCTTGAGTAGGTGAGCATTTGGACTTAACTACCTTCTCCCTCTTTTTGGAATCATCAGGAAGTAAGAGAGAAAGAAGAAGTTCAACTAAAGATTAGATTTCATCCAATTGAGCTTTCTGAGAAGCTTGATTATCCAGAACCTCGGCAATTTGGGCATGTTGCATCTCTTGAGTTTTTTCAATGGCTGCAACTTTTTCAGAAATAGGTCTGATATACCTGTTCTTGTCAAGCTTGATCTATAGATTGAACTTATCAGCTTGTTCCCTGAGTGTATCAACCTTTTCATGAGTAGAAGTATGTAGACCTTGAAGATGTTTTGTAAACAGAGCTGTGATCTTGAGTTGTGCCTTGAAATCAGCATTTGTAAGCAACTCATCAGCTTTTGCAATATGCTATGTCAGAATTTTAGAACATGGAATAAAATTTGATTCATTCCACTTCTTGGTCCACTCAACACCTCTGTGAGTATCCTCCCAAGGAATAGATGCTTCCTTTTCAACAAATTTCTTCACCAATTCTTCCTTGCCCATAGTAGGTACTGGAGTCTCAATAGAAACACTGTCATTAGAGCTTGAGGAAGACTCATTCTGTTCTGATAGCTCAACAGTGTGTGAAGCAACTAGAGATTCAGGAATAACATCAACTAAATTCTGAACAACAGAATTTATCTCCAGAGCTGGTGTCTTTGATGTAGATGGAGCTTCCAGATAAAGAACTTTAGGTATATTCAAATTATGAATATCTATTTCAGAATTATCAGTTTGTTCTTTAGCATCATCTTTAGCTTTAATAGGAGAGACATGAGGGGTAACAACTGTGTCATTAGCAGTGTCTTTGGCTTGAGCTGGAAGGGCTTCAATGATAATTGGTTCTTGTGAGATCAGAGATTCCTAATCCCCTTCCTCAGCTTCTTCAGTATCTTATGATATTGCCTTAGCCAAATACCTCCTTGCCTTCATTTTCTTCAATCTCCTTATCAATGAAGGAGTTACTTCAGCATCATCAGAGTTCCACAATCCGATCCCCGATCAGTAATAAAACATCATCCCGCTGTTGCTCCTCGACCTCAGGGTTCGGAGTCCCGCTACCATATACGATAACGAACTACGCTTCTATCACGATATTTATAAGGGTTCCCATAAGGGTTTTAACTGTCAGTACTACGTTAGGTAGTTCGACTATGAACTTGGCAAGAGTTCTTATTATCTTAGTGAACTTATTATCTTAACGTCATATCATCTCTGAGGTTTATAACGCTTAGCTCTGATACCATTTCTGTAACACCCCCAAATCCGGGGTCGGGGATCCGGGTTGTCACGAGTTCCATTTCCCTTAATAATACTTAATCTTAATAATCAACCAACTACTGCGTACTGTGACCCCACTATACACACACCACACAAGTTATAGTCTCAGAGATGAATATCCAAAAATAACACAAGTCATTTAATTCCACAATTATAAACCATTACACCTTAAAAGGGTTTCTGAATAAATTTACATATTCTTTTCCATTATTACAATTCATAAATATACATAAGTCTGGTACATCAAAAGTTGAAAGCCTAGCCTATTGGTATATCCTACCTCAGCTACACGGCATCAACGCCTACAGGAAACTGCGGAACGTTTCCTATCCGCTCACAAATTGGGAGCTTGGTCTTGTTCATCTTGTCTATCTGTTGTTGTATGATGAAAGAAGAAAGCAAGGGTGAGCAACAAGCCCACCGAAATAATATGCATAATAATTTACAAAATAAGAGCATTCTCACAGTACTCATGAAAGTCTTGGTCAAAAAGAAATGAACCAAGTTTGATATCTTAATGTGACAAAGTCGTAAAATATTTTAGTATATATGTATATATATTTTTCAAAATCTTGAAATCCTCTGCCATGTATAATATACACAGAGTTCTAGTTTATAACTGTATAAAAAATATCATTGCAAGGTGATCTCATATATCTAACCTTGTCTCAACATTTTTCTGAAAATCTTTGTCAAGCATAAGATAATCATTAACCAGATATAAGTTGAAAAGGTGAAGTTACGAGATACTCCAATATACTTATATCTTTTCTGAATACTACTTGAACTACCACCGTTCAAGGTATAATCAGTTCCAAAAGGTCATCACATAGATGAGACTACAAGATAAGATTTGAATAGATTCAATTTTTGAAATATCATTCAAAAGAAATGAAGTTACGAGATACCTCATTAAGTCCTGATATATATATATACACCTATATATATCTCATACTTTCCTTGGAAACCTCTGTTATGAAAAGTATAAACAGAGTTATAATATCCAATGAATTTGGAAAGAAGAAAACTTTGGCATAAACCTGATATCTTGCTGATCAGGCAAAGATACCAATAAGTAACCTTTTCTACTAGTAGATGGACAAATTCCCCACTGGTTATCACCCTGGCCGCATTAGGGCCTTTGCTGGACTGCCACTCAGCCACTTACGCATTGATGGACTCCCACTGAGCCACTTACACTTTCATGGACGCCCACTGAGCCCATGTTGCTTATGCCGACTCAAATAGATGAACTTACTTCCCGAACGTTGGGCAAGTAATTAAAATGTTTTCTCAAAACAACAACCTCGTTGCGAATATAAAATACACCACAGAGTCGGATCCCTCAGGTTTTGAGCGGGTATTTAAATCCCCTTCGAAAGGAAGATCTTAAATCTAAAAATGAGTTTTGGGATCCATCCTAACTTTTAAAAATCATTTTGAAGACTCGAAAATATTTTAAAGAATGTTTAGAGTAACGCTGATTTAATAAAATAAATCAGTCCCGATATGTTGGAGAAAATATTTGAATATTATTACTTAAATAATATTCCCATAAAGGATAATCTTTATAAAAATAATTGAAGTAGAAGTTTTACAACTCATACTTGAAATGAATAATAAATAACCAAAGATATACTTATATGAAAGTAGGATCTTTATTTGACTAATCGAAAATAAGTTTGATTATCGAAACATTATTCTTTAATAAAATAAAGAATATTATTTAATAAAAGAAGCGGAGTCATAAGTCCTCGAATGAATATTCAAAATAATATTCATTAAATAAAGTAAGCGGAGTCATAAGTCCTCGAATGAATATTCAAAATAATATTCATTAAATAAAATAAAGTTATCGAATAAACCTTATTCGATTAATAGTTTTGAAAACTATATCAATATATATATAATATATATATTATACTCCGGAACATCGACTCCCGGTTTAGTAAATGTTCACCTTTGGGTCCCTTATACTAAGGGTATACGCAACTACTGCTTATCTCTAGCATAGGTATTATGTAACTTATAAGCATTTGAATGAACAATTAGATATCAAGATTACGAAACAGACATGCATATATACCATATCAGCATGCTCCAATATATCGCAAAATTTGCTAATTACAATCATGCACTTATCAAAAGATAATGCATATACATATATTTACATCACAACAACTGTATAACGGGTAGAAAACTTGTCTGAGTGTTCCCGGATAGACTTAAGCTTAGAGTGGGTCCGATAACCTATGAACAACAACATAAGTCGGAATTAAACCCCGGTCGATTAAGAAACTAGATTTTAACCAATTGAACCCTAACGTTCGCTTATGGTCACTTCTACGCTTAACGAATCACATAAGTCGTTCGAGTACCCTCGGCTCCACCATTTTTAATAAATTAACCATTAAGAATTTTAAGGCGATTCTTTCGCGAGTAATCTACTAACTGCCTAATCCACTTTAAATAATTGTTTCATACTCCAATTAGTCAATTAAGGGCCTTAACCAAGGTTTCAAAGTAAGGCAAGGGGTAATGGTTCGTTCGCGAAACGCCGTTACTTAAAACGGTCGTTTCTCCTAAACCGTACATCGGATTCAAGCGAACCACATATAAAAATGAAGCTCGGAACATGAACTATCTAAAAATGGTAATGGTCAGTTCATGGCAGTGAGTGTTCGAGTGAAAAAGTTAAGCACAAAACAGTCTAAGGAAAATTGGGCATTACGACGGCTATAACTTAGCAATTCCCAAATTTTTACCCAATCAATTCAATATCAAACCACCACCAATCAACACCATTCCACCATCATTCAACCACAATACAAGATCATTTAACTATAACTCAAGATCTCAACTTATTCATCTAAACTAAGTCAAAATGTGACCAAGAACATCAAATCCAACAAGAATCACTCTTAACTCCAAAATCAACAAAACCACTTACTAAACAAAGCTCTAAACATGAGTACACACCCATTACACTAACCCATCAGCTAAACATTATGAAATCCAAACCAACAAAACTTAAGACTAAGGGTTTGAGAAGTTATGCCTTCCTTGGAGAGTGGAGAATCACTTAGAAAGCCCTAAATAACCACTAACTATCTCTACTAAGCTTGGATCTTGAAGAAAATATAAGAAAACACAAAGTTAGTTTCTTGAAAATACTATTCACCAAGAACTTTGATGAATTGATTAGCTATGTTTAACATGAAATCTTGAGCTTAAACTTATGGCTCATCTAAGTTATGAATTATGGAAGCTAAAGAAACAAACCTCTTGAATTATGATTAAGTGGAGCTTGGGTTTTGGAATTTTTCTTCCTTGCTTTTCTTCAAAAAACCGTGAGCAAGGAGATGGGGGGGGCGAGAAATGAATGTGTTTGCTTGGTTGCTTCTTCTTTTGACTTAGGAATTGATTTTAACCTTTTTGCCATGGTTAATAATGCTTGGCTATTAATCAACCAACATAACCTACCCACTTGTCATGCTTATGTCATCTTCCTTATGTCATCCATTTGCCACATGCCTTTGTCTTGTGGTTTGATGATGTCATAATACCTTGGATGCTTGTACAAGCTTGTCTCTTGGTCGCGTATCTGTTTTACGGTTCGCTTAACTTTCGTTCTCGTTATCCGTTTGAGGGATCATATCTGGGATCTTATTACTTGGGTTCCCCTACCCTTTCTCAATATTTTATGATCCCCTCTTATAATTCTTGAATTTAAATCCTTTTAATCATGTACCTTATACTCAATTCTTTCGGTATCTGGTGGATTTTCGGGAAAAATCAAAGTGTTCGAATTCGAATTCTGACGACCTTTACATACACTCATTTACTTTATGGAATATTAATATGATCATAGAATTTCCATAACAGTACTCCTATATATCGTGGTCTGATAATTTTCCTTAATCAGCATCATCAGCAAAAGTTACTATTCATCAGGGTTTCAAAAATTTCAAAAAAAAATTGGGGTTATTACAGTCTCCCCTCCTTAAAAGGATTCCGTCCCGGAATCAGATAAAAATGAATAGGGATACTTTCTTAGCATTGCACTTTCTAACTCTCAAGTCAATTTTCTCACATTGTGTAACTACCACCAACTCTGACTAGTTTGATAACCCTTCTCCTAAGCACTTGTCCCTTTTCGATCTATAACCCTTCCTGGTTGCTCCATATAGGTTACGTCTGGTTGCATATTTATGCACTCATACGCCCCTATTTGTCTGGCATCCGAATTACACTTCCTTAACATTGATACGTGGAACACATTATGAACTTGCTACATGCTCGGGGGTAGGGCTAGCTCATATGCTAATTTCCCAATACGTCTTAATATATCCAAGGGTCCAACAATTCGTGGGCTTAGCTTTCCTTTCTTTCCGAACCTCATCCATCCTTTCCAAGGGAATACCTATAACAGCACTAGGTCCCCTACTTCCTATTCTTTGTCCTTTCGTGTCAAATCAACATACTTCTTATGTCCATCTTGGGCTACTACCAACCGTCCTCTGATTAGATCTATTATATCCTTGGTCCTTTGGACCACTGCTGGTCCGAGCATCTTGCGCTCTGCAACATCATCCTAACATAAGGGAGATCGACATTGTGTTCCCTCAAGGATCTCATAAGGCGATATCTCGATACTAACATACGATCTATTATCGTAAGAAAACTCAATCCGTGTTAAGTGATTATTCCAAATTTTGTCAAGTCTATTGCACACACTCTCATCATAGCTTCTAGCATTATAGCTTTTGCTTCTCAATACCCATTCTTTTCCAGTTCGTAATCGTTACTATCTTCCGTACAAAATACTATTCTAGATATACCTTTACTCGCTAGAGTTTTATACCTTTTAATAATCGCGTCAACCTAAGTATCACGAATGCGTTAGAATCGGAATACCACCGTACTTGGTACCACTTCATCTCTAGCTGCCTCCATCTTCGAAAGCTTGGTCCTTCGTATAGAAGTAAAAGAATTTATTGAGAGATCACTATGATCATGAACACTTGTTCTATTGTATAGTTAGTACAGAAGGTGGCCAGCCTTTAGTACTTGACAAGCAATTAAACAATATGTGGTATCCTACTAGGCTTCTATCACACAGATAGATAGTCATTCAGCAATACCTCCCCTTCTGGAAGGGTTGTTCTTCTCAGCTTATACAAAATGAAAAGGAGAGAAAGAGCGAATTGAAGAGAATTGTATATAAAAAATATACTTCCACAAAACATCTGGTTTGGAGTCTACCCCTGAACTATAGAGGTTTATCACAGGAGAATAAAACATATATATGTATATATCTCAACATCAAGTATTATCGCATCGTATTTCACATGTCTGAATATTTACTATTCCGTCCATCGTTCTATGGACCCATGATCTTGCTCGATATTATAAACAATCACCTTTGAAACTCCCTCGACATCGAAAATCGAATCTGGGATTTCATTCTAGACATCATCGTTATTAGAATTCTATGCTTGCATCGCAACCTCCCTCGTATAGTAATACGACCCTCTATTGATAAGAAGGAATAAATATTCAATAGGTAGATAATCGACTTAAATAGCCTATCAATAATAAATTATACATCACCACGACCCGATTAGTGGTACTCAATCTCAACATTCATTACAATACAACTCTCACAGTTGTCATCGTCTCATTATTCATAGACTCATTGTAGCATTACTACAGTCCACCACGGACCTACTATAGTCATTTATTTTCCATGAAATCTTAATATCTAACCATACAGAGTTCATACATGTCGTATAGAACTCTTCTAAGGAGGTAACATAATCACCATTCATGATTCATGAAGAACATTCCAGATCCTGACGTACATACATGACATGAAGCAGATAAAATTGCAGAAGAGTTTCAATCAAAGCAACGATGGCAGGTTAATACCATTCTTAATCATATGCCTTCAATAGAAGATTTAACTCAAAGGTTTGTTTAGTCCTTTTTGAAACATGGTCCTGACTTATTCTCAAGATAAGACGTTCTAAGATAGATAGCCCGCTCACGGCAATTATATGAATTAAATCTTTACCAAACTACTATTACGGTTGAGTATCGCACAATCATCAGAAGGAATGTCAATCTTTCACACCATAATACAACCTTCACGGCTTTAACCATCATCACTGTATTCCTCTGGCACGAGCGCCTATAATTATCCTCTTACACTTAAAGTGTCGGCCACCTCTTTGGCCTTTCCTGATAGTAAAATTTCCTTACAATCAATGTCATTTTAACCACCTCCAACTAAATTTTCTACCTCATTTCAATCACTCCTTATGTGAAAATGCTTTTCTTAAGTCCTGGTGAGAAAAAAAAATCACCATTTTCCCATAAGTCATTGCCTTAGTCTTTAGATGTGAACATTGCCACGACTGACTCTCGATCATACTTAGGACGTCTCTTATCTTGGGTCCTTCTTGTTTTCACCAATCTCGACCCTTATTGGATCGATCTATACTTTCTTATGGTTCAACACGTGCCCCACCTAGCATTATTATAATTACGTCATATTTCCTTTATCAAAATTTCTATGCTTGAGAACTTTGAATACTACCTTTCTCCTTGTAAAACCTCTAAGGTTATCCTTAAATCCTTCATCATGTACACCCTAGGTACAGGGCATATCAAGATACCATTTACTAATACTAGAATCATTGTCTATAGAGTTCTGAAAACTTTCTCCACTGATCCTTAAAGGTTGTTGTTACCTTAATCCCTTTTAATTCATATTGTCAAAACTCATATTGTCCCTATTATGGGTAAAATGCCAATCCTTTATGCATTCCCCTAGGGTTCATCTCAATTTATCGAGGTTGTATCCTTAATTCCTCCTTTACAAAGGTACTTACACTTTTCCATTGATAAATCAAGTCATTTATCCCTGATAAAGGTATCTCATTCAATAATTCCCACCTCAATAGTCTATACTTAGTTTCATGGGTAACATCATTTTCCTAACTGAGGTCAATCCATATGGCCTCCGAAAGATAACAACAGTTATTCACTTTTCTTTCCTGATTTGGTAATGATAACAGGGATGTTCTGGAAGATATTGGTCATGTTCAATATGAACTTCTCAGTTCTAGCTATTCGTTTACCTCTGTTATTTATCCCAATAGTCATCTCAATGTTGGAATACCTTTTATACCTAGAGTCTCCCTTTTGGGCATCAAGCCACAGGTGTTACATACACTTCACATTTTTTAAGGTCACTTCCTTCATCCCATTTTCCTAAATTCTTGTTATCCTGTCTCCTCAGTCCATCCGTGTTTCCTTATTAATCCATTGATCTATCTCAAATTTTCATCGAATACTCTCAACTTCAAGGGAATTAACTATACGTATCGCTTACGCCTTCAAACCTTGAATTTATCTCATGATCAGTCACCATCGCGCTGATGATGACACACTTCTCTATATTTATTTCAAGGGTTTCTTAGGGTTTCCCATACCTAACTCCCTTATCACTTCTCAACTCTATTTCCTTTATATCCCTTTATACTCCTTCCCCTTTCATTCTTTTGTTTTCGTTTCTATTACAACCATTATATTAACCAACACGACATAAGCATTGATTTCAAACATCCCGTCATTCTGGATTCGTGTCCTCATAACGAATCTTGATAACTTTTACAACTTAGATTCATAATTCATCATACTCGTCTGCCTTTGTTCTGGCTCAAAGCTTTTACACTACCTCCATAACCTTGGGAAGTACTTTCCCGAAAACAATTGTCTGAACTTTAATCGGTTTATTATAACCTCTGGCTCCGTGCCTTTCTTGGCCTTTCACCAGCGGGTGACCTCTCTCTTAGGAGGGTAAGTGACAAAAATAGTCTTTTATGATTCATCAATCATTTAGAATCTCAAATGATTCCTATATTTCTTTAGCCAGGCTCTTGCCTCGACTGGGTTAGCTTGTTCCTTGGAACTCTGAGATCTTAGCGACTTAAAGTCCTGAAAGTATTTCTCACCGTATTGTTTCCTCAGGGTGGTGGTTGGGGATAATAGTCTAAGTTCTGTTTAGACAAGTCCATGAATTGCCGTATAGGAGTACCGTCTTGGGTCTCCTTTCCTTACTCGACTTTCTGTTTCCTTAGTATGAACGTTCCCTCCTCCTCCTCATAATCGGGGTCATCCTACATGTTTTAAATCCTCATTTTCCACTTCATTATGTTATGGGTTCCTTCTATCTTGATGGCAACCTCCCTGACTATCACATTCAGGGTTTGATCTAAATCTTATTCCTCAAACTAGGGCTTTCATCTAAGATCTCATCTTTAAGCTCTTGAACATTGAAACCCAAATTTTTTTTTGTCAGAATACCTCATTATTCCCTTATGATCTTTCTCGGTATTAATCTCTTCTCCCGTCATTGGCTCTCTGCCTTCATTCATCACTTTTTCTTGGCACAATATAATCTTTTCCAATAATTCGGGCTGCATTACAATCTCAAATAGCTTTTCGGTATCGGCTCCAGTTACCTTCACTTCTATTTCCATTTTCTCGAAATCTCTTATCAACTCTCCCAAAGACATTATCATCTCGAGTCTCTCCTTTCTACTAAGGAATTAGCCACCATATTGGCTTTCCCTGGATGATAAAGGATCACATAATCGTAATCCTTAATTAGCTCTAACCACCTCCTCTGGCGCATGTTGAGCTCTTTCTGCGTGAAAATGCACTAGAGCACTTATGGCTTGTGTAAATCTCGCACTTCTCTCCATACAAGTAGTGTCTCCAATCTTTAGGGCAAAACTATTGCCACGAGCCATAGCTCATGGGTGGGGATATCGAATTTTATATTCCCTTAATTGTCTTGACGCGTACGCGATTACCTTGTTGTGTTGTATAAGAAGCACCCTAATTCCTTATGCGAAGCGTCACTACAAATCACCAAATCTCCATTTCCATCCGGCAACGCCAACATAGGGGTCGTCACCAACCTTTGCTTCAGTTCTTAAAAGCTGTTCTCGCATTTCTCTGTCCATTCGAACTTCTCAGTCTTACGAGTAAGCCGCGTTAAAGGGGCTATTATCTTTACAAACTTGAACGAACCTCCGGTAGTGACTGGCCAATCCTACCTCTGGTAGTCGATCTAACCATGGTTATCAATTCCTCAGCGACCATATCTTCAGTCTTGTTAGGATCCTCCACGGGATCCTTCTCAGCAACAATCCCTTCTGGGACAACATCCTCAACCGCTACATCCTCAATATAAATATCATCCGGTCCCTCATTAGGGTATTCCATTGGATCCACAATCTGATCCCCAATCAGTAATAAAATATCATCCCGCTGTTGCTCCTCATCCTCAGAGTTTGGAGTCCCGCTACCATATACGATAACGAACTACGCTTCCATCACGATATTTATAAGGGTTCTCATAAGGGTTTTAACTGTCAGTACTACGTTAGGTAGTCTGACTATGAACTTGGCAAGAGTTCTTATTATCTTAGTGAACTTATTATCTTAACATCACATCATCTCTGAGGTTTATAACGCTTAGCTCTGATACCATTTCTATAACACGCCCAAATCCGGGGTGGGGATCCGGGTTGTCACGAGTTCCATTTCCCTTAATAATACTTAATCTTAATAATCAACCAACTACTGCGTATTGTGACCCCACTATACACACACACCACAAGTTATAGTCTCAGAGATGAATATCCAAAAATAACACAAGTCATTTTATTCCACAATTATAAACCATTACACCTTAAAAGGGTTTCTGAATAAATTTACATATTTTTTGCCATTATTACAATTCATAAATATACATAAGTCCGGTACATCAAAAGTTGAAAGCCTAGCCTATTGGTATATCCTACCTCAGCTACACGGCATCAACGCCTACAGGAAACTGCGGAATGTTTCCTATCCGCTCACGAATTGGGAGTTTGGTCCTGTTCATCTTGTCTATCTGTTGTTGTGTGATGAAAGAAGAAAGCAAGGGTGAGCAACAAGCCCACCGAAATAATATGCATAATAATTTACAAAATAAGAGCATTCTCACAGTACTCATGAAAGTCTTGGTCAAAAAGAAATGAACCAAGTTTGATCTCTTAATGCGACCAAGTCGCAAAATATTTAGTATATATCTATATATACTTTTCAAAATCTTGAAATCCTCTGCCATGTATAATATACACAGAGTTCTAGTTTATAACTGTATAAAAAATATCGTTGCAAGGTGATCTCATATATCTAACCTTGTCTCAACATTTTTCTGAAAATCTTTGTCATGTATAAGATAATCATTAACCAGATATAAGTTGAAAAGGTGAAGTTACGAGATACTCCAATATACTTATATCTTTTCCGAATACTACTTGAACTACCACCGTTCAAGGTATAATCAGTTTCAAAAGGTCATCACATAGATGAGACTATAAGATAAGATTTGAATAGATTCAATCTTTGAAATATCATTAAAAAGAAATGAAGTTACGAGATACTTCATTAAGTCCTGATATATATATACACCTATATATATCTAATACTTTCCTTGGAAACCTCTGTTATGAAAAGTATAAACAAAGTTATAATATCCAATGAATTTGGAAAGAAGAAAACCTTGGGATAAACCTGATATCTTGCTGATCAGGCAAAGATACCAATAAGTAACATTTTCTACTAGTAGATGGACGAATTCCCCACTGGTCATCACCCTGGCCGCATTAGGACCTACGTTGGACTGCCACTCAGCCACTTACGCATTGATGGACTCCCACTGAGCCACTTACACTTTCATGGACGCCCATTGAGCCCATGTTACTTAAGCCGACTCAAATAGATAGACTTACTTCCCGAACGTTGGGCAAGTAATCAAAATGTTTTCTCAAAACAGCAACCTCGTTGCGAATATAAAATACACCACCGAGCCGGATCCCTCAGGTTTGAGCGAGTATTTAAATCCCCTTCGAAAGGAAGATCTTAAATCTAAAAATGAGTTTTGGGATCCGCTCTAACTTTTAAAAATCATTTTGAAGACTCGAAAATATTTTAAAGAATGTTTAGAGTAACGCTGATTTAATAAAATAAATCAGTCCCGATATGTTGGAGACAATATCTGAATATTATTACTTAAATAATATTCCCATAAAGGATAATCTTTATAAAAATAATTGAAGTAGAAGTTTCACAACTCATACTTGAAATGAATAATAAATAACCAAAGATATACTTATACAAAAGTACGATCTCTATTTGACTAATCGAAAATAAGTTTGATTATCGAATTATTATTCTTTAATAAAATAAAGAATATTATTTAATAAAAGAAGCGGAGTCATAAGTCCTCGAATGAATATTCAAAATAATATTCATTAAATAAAGTAAGCGGAGTCATAGTCCTCGAATGAATATTCAAAATAATATTCATTAAATAAAATAAAGTTATTGAATAAACCTTATTCGATTAATAGTTTTGAAAACTATATCAATATATATAATATATATTATACTCGGGAGCATCGACTCCCGGTTTAGAAAATGTTCACCTTTGGGTCCCTTATACTAAGGGTATACGCAACTACTGCTTATCTCTAGCATAGGAATTATGCAAGTTATAAGCATTTGAATCAACAATTAGATATCAAGATTACGAAACAGACATGCATATATACCATATCAGCATGCTCCAATATATCGCAAAATTTGCTAATTAACAATCATGCACTTATCACAAGATAATGCATATACATATATTTACATCACAACAACAGTATAACGGGTAGAAAACTTGCCTGAGTGTTCCCGGATAGACTTAAGCTTAGAGTGGGTCCGATAACCTATGAACAATAACATAAGTCGGAATTAAACCCCAGTCGCTTAAGAAACTAGACTTTAACCAATTGAACCCTAACGTTCGCTTATGGTCACTTCTACGCTTAACGAATCACATAAGTCGTTCGAGTAACCTCGGCTCCACCATTTTTAATAAATTAACCATTAAGAATTTTAAGGCGATTCTTTCGCGAGTACTCTACCAACTGCCTAATCCACTTTAAATAATTGTTTCATACTCCAATTAGTCATCTAAGGGCCTTAACCAAGGTTTCAAAGTAAGGTAAGGGGTAATGGTTCGTTTGCGAAACGCCGTCGCCGTTACTTAAAATGGTCGTTTCTCCTAAACCGTACATCGGATTCAAGCGAACCACATATAAAAACGAAGCTCGTAACATGAACTATCGAAAAATGGTAATGGTCAGTTCATGGCAGTGAGTGTTCGGGTGAAAAAGTTAAGCACAAAACAGTCTAAGGAAAATTGGGCATTACGACGGCTATAACTTAGCAATTCCCAAATTTTTACCCAATCAATTCAATATCAAACCACCACCAATCAACACCATTCCACCATCATTCAACCACAATACAAGATCATTTAACTATAACTCAACTCAACTTATTCATCTAAACTAAGTCAAAATGTGACCAAGAACATCAAATCCAACAAGTACTCCTAACTCCAAAATCAACAAAACCACTTACTAAACAAAGCTCTAAACATGAGTACACACCCATTACACTAACCCATCATCTAAACATTATGAAATCCAAATTAACAAAACTTAAGACTAAGGGTTTGAGAAGTTATACCTTCCTTGGAGAGTGGAGAATCACTTAGGAAGCCCTAAATAACCACTAACAATCTCTACTAAGCTTGGATCTTGAAGAAAACACAAAGTTAGTTTCTTGAAAACACTATTCACCAAGAGCTTTGATGAATTGATTAGCTATTTTTATCCTGAAATCTTGAGCTTAAACTTATGGCTCATCTAAATTATGAATTATGGAAGCTAAAGAAACAAACCTCTTGAATTATGATTAAGTGGAGCTTGGGTTTTGGAATTTTTCTTCCTTGCTTTTCTTCAAAAAACCGTGAGCAAGGAGATGGGGGGGAGAAATGAATGTGTTTGCTTGGTTGCTTCTTCTTTTGACTCAGGAATTGATTTTAACCTTTTTACCATGGTTAATAATGCTTGGCTATTAAACAACCAACAAAACCTACCCACTTGCGTGCTTATGTCATCTTCCTTATGTCATCCATTTGCCACATGCCTTTGTCTTGTGGTTTGATGATGTCATAATACCTTGGATGCTTGTACAAGCTTGTCTCTTGGTCGCGTATCTGTTTTACGGTTCGCTTAACTTTCGTTCTCGTTATCTGTTTGAGGGATTATATCCGGGATCTTATTACTTGGGTTCCCCTACCCTTTCTCAATATTTTATATTCCTTTTATGATCTCCTTTTATAATCCTTGAATTTAAATCCTTTTAATCATGTTACCTTATACTCAATTCTTTCGGTATCTGGTGGATTTTCGGGAAAAATCAAAGTGTTCGAATTCGAATTCTGACGACCTTTACATACACTCATTTACTTTATGGAATACTAATATGATTATAGAATTTCCATAACAGTATTCCTATATATCGTGGTCTGATAATTTTCCTTAATCAACATCATCATCAAAAGTTACTATTCATCAGGGTTTCAAAAATTTCAAAAAAAAATTGGGGTCATTACATAGTTTCTTCAGCTTGCTCCCCATGGACAGGTGCATTTTCCTTTGGAGTTGTTACCACAGTATCAATGACATCAGAACTTAATCCATCAGAACTTACAGGATCAGGATTTAAGTCATCAGAATTTCTAGAATCAGAATTTAAATCTTCATTCTCAAATCTCAGCTGATCATGATCATCGAAATCTTCAAGTCAAGTAATCTTCTTATCATCAAAAGAGACATTGATAGATTCCATGACAACTCTTGTTCTCAAATTGTAGACTCTGAAGGCTTTTGTGGAAAGTGGATATCCAACAAAAACTCCTTCATCAGCTTTTAGATCAAATTTGGACAGCTGTTTAGGATGAGTCTTAAGAACAAAACACTTGCAACCAAATATATGAAAGTATTTCAGATTTGGCTTCTTCTTATTCACCATCTCATACGGTGTTTTTCCATGCTTGTTTATATGTGTGGCATTTTGTGTAAAATAAGCAGTCTGCACAGCTTCAGCCCAAAAATAGGTTGGTAGCTTTGCTTCATCAAGCATTGTTCGTGCAGCTTCAATGAGAGTCCTGTTCTTTCTTTCTACAACTCCATTTTGCTGTGGAGTTCCAGGTGCTGAAAATTCCTGTGTGATTCCATGATCTTTGCAGAACTCTTCCATGACTGAATTCTTGAACTCGGTGCCATTATCACTCCTTATGATTTTAACAGAATCTTTGATCAATTTATCAAGCTGTCTGACATGATCAGTTAGAGTAGGTGCAGTTTCAGTCTTTTTGTGCAAGAAGTACACCCAAGTGTACCTTGTGAACTCATCCACTATAACCATAACATATTTCTTCTTTGCAATAAACATAACATTGACTGGACCAAATAGATCAACATGCAGTAGGTGATAAGGCTCAAGAATTGATGACTCAGTTTTGCTATTGAAAGAATATTTTCTTTGTTTTGCCTTCTGACATGAATCACAAAGGCCATCAGGAGCAAATACTGTTTTTGGCAGTCCTCTCACAAGATCTTTCTTTACAAGCTCATTTATATTATTGAAATTTAAATGAGAGAGTTTCTTGTGCCAATTCCAGCTTTCTTCAATTGATGCTCTACTCAACAGACAGATTGCAGAACCATCAGTACTTGTTGAAAGCCTAGCTTCATAAATGTTACCATGCATGTACCCTTTCAGAACCACTTTACCTGTTGAATTACTTATAACTTCACAGTGTTCTTCAACGAAATCCACATGATAACCTCTGTCACAGATTTGACTTATACTCAACAGATTGTGTTTAAATCCTGAGACAATAGCTACTTTTTCAATGATGACATTCCCAAGATTGATCTTGCCATATCCCAGAGTTTTTCCAATGTTGCCATCTCCATAAGAAACTTCTGGGCCAGCTTTCTTCACAAAATCCGATAGAAGGGCTTTATTTTCAGTCATATGTCCTGAATATCCACTGTCCAGAACTAGGATGTTCTTCCTATTGCTCTGCAATCACAAAGACCACTAATGGTTAGTTTTAAGGACCCAGACTTGCTTGGATCCTTTGGCCTTTTTAAGTTTGTTAACATTTACAGCGGATTTAATATCAGAGTTTATGCTAACAATTTTAGTATTAACGGTATCAGATTTTACACCATACATTACACTAGAAGGAATTAAAGCAATTTTCTTCAAAGAAGGTTTTATCTGATAATAGTCATAGTACAAACTATGATATTCCTTACAAGTATAAATGGAATGCCATATACTACCACAATGAAAACAAGGATTTTGTGGCTTAAATCTAACAGACTGGCTCTTAACTCCTGACTTAGAAGGTAAGGAGTTTATATTCTTATTCTTCCTGTAAAAAGAAGCCAGATGGTTAGAGTTTCCACAGTTATAGCATTTCTTTCTAGGAGCATTAGGAATATAATTGTTACTTTTATCCACACCTTCCTTTACATTCCTATTTTTTCTAGCTACCTTTACCTTGTTTACACTGGTAATCTCTTTCAGCTTATGTTTAAGCTGCTTCTTCAGACATGATTGTTTTGGATCTTTACTCTATGTGTGTTAACAGATGTGCTCTGATACCACTTGTTAGGTCACACAATACTGTAGAAGGGGGTTGAATACAGTGTAGAATACAATCAAATCGATTTAAAGCACAAGTAACAGAAAACAGATGTATTCGATATAATAAACTCTGTTATAATGGAAATGTTCTCTCTCAGTGATGAACAAACATCACGAGAGCTACTAGGGTATAATATATGATCTTCTCGATGATCGTAACTCTTATAGAGTAAACCTATGTCTGTGTTTATATAGACACACAGTTACAAGATAACTTCTAGTTGATATGGAATATAATTCTGTCTCCCAAAATATATCAACCAGATATCTTATATAATTCTTCTAGTCCTCTAACTCTTTCCATGCATATCTTCTTCTTGTATTAGTCTCGATCTTCTTTCATGTGAATCAGCTTCCTTCCTTAACTGTTAGTCCTCCAGTACTTAAGTTCTGATATCCATCTTCTGATATTATCTTCTGATAATCTAAGTCCTGATATCCTTAAGTCCTGACTTCCAGTAAGTCCTGATTCCAGTAAGTACTGATATTTCCTATTAGTTAAGATCTGAAAACTAAACATGAAACATATTAGACATGACATCTCAAATATATCCAACAGACTTGAAGGGAGAATTGATATTTTGCAAAGCCTTGAGCAAACTATGTATAAGGTGGATGCCCCTCATCCCGAGGGTGCGCCCATATCACCAAAAGTTTTAGAAGAAGTTGATGCCCCTTTATCCCAGGCCGCGCCTTCTGTCATTCAGAACTCTAAAGGAGTTGATGCCCCTGCTACGCAGGGTGCGCCTCCTTCTAGAAAGGAAGTTGATGCTCCTCCTTTAGAGGATGCGCCTTCTAAAAAAAGTGACAGAGTTCACAATCAGCTCGATTTGGACCCACGGATTCTGATGCCCACAGAAAATATGGGACCGAGTGAGGATGCAATTGAAATCCGAATCGGCGAGAAGGACCCAAAAAAATTCTGAAAATTGGATCTCAGTTAAATCAGAGGATGAAGGAAGGAATTTTAATATTTCTCTTGGAAAATCTTGATGAATTTGCGTGTAGCCACTCAGATATGGTTGGAATTGATCCAAAAGTCATGTGCCATCGATTGAATATCGATCTCAAGTATAAATGGATTCGATAAAAGCGCAGGGCCGTAAGTGGAGAAAGGGTTTTAGCCTTGGCAGAGAAAGTCGATAAACTCTTGGATGTCTGACTAATCAGAGAATCTTTTTACCCGGAATGGTTGGCAAATCCGGTGTTAGTAAAAAAATCCAATGGGAAGTGGAGAACTTGTGTGGCCTTCACAGATTTAAACAAAGCTTGCCCAAAGGATAGCTTCCCTTTGCCATGAATTGATCAGTTGGTTGATGCTATGGCAGGACATGCTTTGCTGAGTTTATGGACGTATACTCTGGCTATAATCAAATTCCCATGTATGAACCTGACCAAGAGCAGACATTCATGATCACAGATAGAGGTCTCTATTGCTATATCGGGATGCCATTTGGTCTAATTAATGTCGGGGTAACTTATCAAAGGCTGGTAAACAAGATGTTTAAGAGGGAGATCGGGAAGACGATGGAGGTATATGTAGATGATATGTTGGTAAAATCTAAAAAAGTCGGGGATCATATAGCAAATTTGGTTGAAATGTTCCCATTTTGAGAAAGTATAGAATGAAGTTGAATCCTCAAAAATGTGTGTCTGGCATATAATCGGGGAAGTTCTTGGGTTTCATGATAAACCACCAAGGAATTGAGGCAAATCCCGCGAAAATCAAAGCTATGCTAGACATGAAATCTCCCACCAGGGTTAAGCAAGTACAGAGTTTAACAGGAAGGATTGCAGCATTAAATCGATTTATTTTGAAATCTTCAGACAGATGCAAGGAATTTATAAATATATTAAAAGTATGGGAAATGATTTCGTATGGATCTCGGATTGTGAAGAAGCTTTTCAGAAAATCAAAGAGCAGTTGGGGAATCCTCCCATATTGGCAAAATCAGAAGATGGGGAAACATTAATTCTTTACTTGGAGGTTTCAGAATATTCCATCAGTGTGGAGCTGGTAAGAGAAGAAGAAGGCCGCCAGTCACCGATGTATTATGTGAGTAAGAGGTTGTTAGATAAAGAGACTAGATACACCAGCATGGAAAAGTTAGTATATGCCCTTGTCCTTGCAGCACAAAAGTTGAGGCTCTACTTCCAAGCTCATCGGATAGAGGTCTGTACCGCTTATTCTCTGAGGCATATCTTACATAAGCCAGAGTCGTCAAGAAGAATGCTGAAGTGGGCAGTTGAGTTGGGATAGTTTGATTTGGAATATTTCCATCACACAACAATTAAGGGACATACATTGGTTGACTTCATACTTGAGTTTGATTCCGAGGTAGATGAGAAGGCTATAGTGTTGGCAGAACCTTCCTCACAGGTAAATGACCCTGATAAGGTGAGAGAAGAATCCCCACACCCTTGGTGGATTCTACATGTCGATGGGGATGTGAATAATAACAGAGCAGGAGTCGGGATCGTTCTGATTACCCCAGAGGGACACTACTTGATGAGTGCCATTCACTTCAAGTTTTATGTCACCAACAATGATGTTGTATATGAAGCCCTGATCAATGGTATGAAGATAGCTTTGGAGGTGGGAGTTGTGAATTTGATAGCTCGGAGCGACTCAGAGTTGGTAGTAAATCAAGTTAATGGAGGGTTCCAGGCCTGAGGCCCTCAAACTGAGTTATACATGAGGAGTGTGCAGTGCTTGCTCCAAAGTTTTGGTAGCGCCAAGATGGAGGGTGTGCCAAGAGAAGAAAATGGAAATACGGATGCCTTGGAAAAAATGGGTTCGCAAATGGACAGCGTGTTGCTAGGACAAATTCCCTTTGGGATTCAGGAAATTCCAAGTATTTCAGAAATGGGTTTGTCAAGAGGTCCTGCAGGAGACTTGGATGAGCCCAATTCTCAACTATATTCGCGCACCAGAAGATAAGCTACGGGCTCGACGCCTTCTTTATCAGGCTGCGAGGTATATTGAGTATGATGGGGTGTAATATAAGAGAGGTTTTAATAAACCACTTTTGCGATGTGTAGATCTCGAAGGACATTTTATTCTCAAAGAGATACATGAAGGTATTTGTGAAAATCACTCAGGGGGTGGTTCGTTGGCAATAAAAGTTCTTAGACAGGGGTATTACTGGCCAACCATGAAAGAAGATGCTTTCAAGTTTGTTAGGGCGTGTAATCATTGTCAACGATTTGCTAATTATTCTAACGCCCAACCAACATCCACAACTTCATTGGTAAGTCCTTGGCCTTTCGCTATGTGGGAAATTGACCTCATTGGGGAACTTTCCAAGGCCAAGGGGGTGTGAAATATGCTGTGGTAGATGTTGATTACTTTACAAAGTGGGCGGAAGCCATGTCGTTGGCTACGATCATGGCCAAAAAAATTAAAGATTTCATTTTCAATTCCATAGTCTGCAGATTTGGTATTCCATATAAGCTCATATCTGATAATGGGAAGCAATTTGACAGCAAATAATTAAAGAAGCTTTGTGAAGATTTGCACGTCAAGAAGGATTTCGCTGTAGTCTATTATCCGCAAAGTAATGGTCAAACTGAAGCCATAATCAAGATCATTAAACATACTTCAAAGGCCAAGTTGGAAGAAAAGAAAGGTGATTGGCCAGAGCATCTGCCAATGGTCCTTTGGTCTTATAACACAATTCCAAGATCAACTACTGGTGGGTCCCCTTTCATGCTAGCTTATGGGTATGAGGCTATGATTCCCGTGGAAGTGGGGGTTGGATCATTATGAAGAGACTTGTTTGTGGAAGAAGATACGGAGGTTAACCTGGGGCATCACCTAGATCTGTTAGATGAAGCCATAATGAATTCCCAGTTAAAGTTAACTGCATATCAGCAGAGGATTGCAAGATATTTTAACAAAAAAATGAAATCTATGTCTTATAAAGTGGGAGATCTCGTTTTATGAAAGGTCATGCCAAATAACAAAATAGCTCAGCATGGAGTGCTTGGAGCTAATTGGGAAGGACCATACAGTGTCAAAGCTGTAGTTTGGAAAGGAACTTACCGCTTGGAGGATTTGGATGGAAAACTCATTCCACGGGCTTGGAATGCAGAGCACTTGTGAAAATATTATCAGTAGGGCGTGGCCTCGGCCCCCTCATTTCTATAATTAATGTAATATACTAGTAGCAAAAAATTCCTCCTACTCTAGGGGGTAGTATATATGACTACGAGCCTTGAAGCTAGCTGAGGGATAAATTTTTCAAATATTTTCCCATAAAGGCATAGTAGCCATGGGACTGGTGTAAATATTCACACTAGAGCGCGTTATCAATAAAGAAAAGAAATTTCAGGTATATATTGTTCAGGAGCTTCTTACAGAGTTATATTAAAATAATTAAATTACAAGGCGTGCCCTAGTAGTGGAAATGTCTTAACAACATCCACTTGTAGAATCTATAGTAAACCAATTTTGAGAACGTGCCTCAACAAAATCCACTTGTAAATTCATGAATGAAGTTTAAAGGGCGCGCTCTGTGATAGGGAACGTCTTGACAAAACTGCCTTAGAAAAATTGTATAAAATTCTAACATAGTTGGTAAAACCTCATAATCATCTAATAGGGTGCGCCCCAATGAAGGAAGTAATTTACATTTCTATGCAAAAGCGACTGAAGATAATTGTTATGTTCTAAATTTTATGTTTGCCTATAATTCAAGTTTCATAAGTAAAATGTCAAACCATAAGGCGCGCCATGATGGTGGAAGCTCCTAATCTTTTAGTAGCTTAGGAAATTTTATTTGCAGAATAAATAGAAAAATCAATGGCGCCTCACGATTTTAGCGCGCCCTAAAAACAGAAGTGCCTGACATACTTGACTTAGAAATTTTATAAGGTAAGAAGAAACTGGATAAAATAATTATCATGGAAATTAAAGGAAATGAAAGTAGCAGCAAAAGATTAGTATTACAACTTTGCACATCATCAAAAGAGGGCTGGCACATTGAAGTATTGATATGAGTTGGATAAACAAAATTAAAGGTAGCAGGAAATCAGGGCGCGCTCTAAGTGTCATCAGTTGGGGGAATTGATTGAAGGTAAACAGAAGGGTCAACCTCAGGCACGTCTTTAGGCGCGCCTTCTTCTTCTTCTAGCCCAAGCTCTATCCTCCTTTCTTTGATTTATATGGCATATTCCCTTTTAAACTCCACCATCTCAACAACCGTCTCCTCGCCAAACTTCTCGAAGGTGTAATCTGGGTCATTTGTCACAAAACCAACCCTGTAGAAGTGAAAACCATGGGCAAAATCATCATATGTCACTTATTTATTCTCCTATAACCAACCATCATTTTGTTGCTCTTCAAGGTATTCTACTCTTAGCTTGGTCTTTGCAAGCTCAGTATGAAGAAACTCAGCTTTTTTGTTGGCAATATCAAGCTGGGAAGTCAAATTCTCTACTTCTCCTTTGAGAAAAAAATTGAGAGTTCTTTGCCTTGATATCCTTGGAATGGAGGAGATCTTTGTCTTTGAGATTATTTTAGAGAATGTTATTGTCTCCTTCCATCCTTTCAAAATTTTGTCCACAGCTTAAGTGGAATGAAACACGAGTTGGCAGGAGGTTTTGACTGAGGCCTTGGTAGATTCTTCCAAGTTCATTGTCTGCCACTGCTTGACCTCTTCTTCAGTAACATAAAGGGATCCAAGAGGGCCAATGTAGCTGAGATCTACAGAAGAAGAACTAGAAGGAGCGCCTTCTGTCCGAGGTTTTTTGGACGTGCCCTACCCCTCTGTCAGGTCTACCACAGTCCTTTTTGGAACAGGAACCGACTGAGTTATAGGGATGGGGATTGGAGTAGGTGTCTGAGTTTTTGAAGCATCTTTCTTGTGAACCCGTGCTTTGGGCTTTTCGCTAGGGCACCCCCCAAATGACTTAGAGATTCTTGGAGGAGCCATGTCTGCATGAAAATCATGAAAATGATTAGTGCAATAAAAGTATGACGGACCTTATTAAGAGGGAGCGCCCTCACTCTGAAATATGTAACAGATGTTAAAGTGATACTTGATAGGCAAAAAACATAGATAAATGAAAACAAAGAATGGTGAAGTGCAACATGCAATATTTGAACTAGTGAAAAGATTTATAACAAGGGCGCGTCCATAGAAGAAGGCGCGCCTGTTTGAATTATACTGCATCAAACCTGTAGGAGTCTCTCCTTGAAGAATGTTATCTTCTAATTCTTCTTCCTCTTTCTTAACCTCTTCGTCGATATCTATGTCGATGACGCGAGAAATAGGGTTACATTTCCTAAATTTTATGTACTTACGCTTTGTCCCTACTTGATCAGATAAGATCCCAACTCGCATCAAATTGGTTCTGGTAACCAATGTTTTCAAATTCCATCTTTCAGCAACCACTCTAAGAAGGGCTTCTGCACGCTTCTTAGGCGCACCCTCAAGTTCTTTTACTATTGGTTTGTCTAAACAACATAAAATTATGCAAAATAAGAATGAATGTAAATAGTAGAAAAAAGAGAGTGAAAGAGTTAGATAAGGCGCGCCCTTACTTGCGGAAATATTGAATTGGATCCTTATCATTGGAACATCGTACAAGTAGAAAAAATTCTCTTTCCAGCCTTCTCATGACTGACCTTCCAAGAAGAAAATCCTTTCTTATTGTGCTGCTTGTAGATTTTCTCAAGATGAAGAAATGGCTTACTTCATCCATTGTGGGTTGAGGAAAGCCTAAGTCTGTGTATAAGATGAACAAAGCAAGAACAAATTTGTAGCTGTTGGGGGAAAATTGAAGAGGAGCTACATCATACAGTTCAATCACCTCTCTCAGGTAAGGGTATAAGGGCGCACCCACACCCAATGAGACCAACTTAGGGCTAGTCACCATTCTGGTAATTCTGAAGTTTCTTTCATAGTTGATGTTATGCAAAACATGCATGTATCATAACAAGACTAAGTCAAATTGACAACCCTAGAAATTAGTTGTAAGATAATCTAAATTTGTATTATGTACTATATTATCTGAGTTTGTAAAACTATCAAAAATTAGACAGGAGTATTTTTCTGTAAACAGTCTCAAGCCTAAGGATAATCTCTGGAAGAAGATCAAGAAGATCATGCCTCAGAGAAATTGTGAAGAAGCTTGGAGTTGAATAAATCTGTTTTGGGAAAAATATTCTAAGTCAAGATATCTACAAGTCATATATCAATTCATATAGATAAGTCATTCGAGAACTCCAGAATGACTTATCGAGAAGTCCAAAACAGCTTATAGAGAAGTCTCAGAGATATCGACAAACCAAATGAAGACATGAAGATTGGAGATATCGACTAGTCAATTTTATCATTAGAGATCTCAGAGATATCGACAAGTCAATTTTATCATTAGAGATCTCACAGTTATCGAAAAGTCAAAATGCTTATATAGATCTCAGAGATATATCGACAAGTCATTTCTACATGCAGAAATTTGGAGACCTCGATGAGCCAAGTTCACTTATAGAGAACTAAGAGACCTCGACAAGTCAAAGACACTTATAGAGAACTAAGAGATCTCGATAAGCCATTATACTTATCGAGATGTCAGTTTTGTGACCCCCTCCAAACCCGGGTCAGAAGTTTGGGGTTCACAATACACACACACCATTTATAAACTTGTTTATGAAAATAATATATATGCAATGATCCTACTTACCATAACCACGGATCATAAAAGGTTAAAATATGCCCATAAGCCACAACCTTATTTATATTACAACGTACTAAATCCCAATTTATTTATTTTACAACTGAAAATGAAATAGTCTTACAAACTTTCAACTCAAACTAAGACAAACATCCTCTGCTAGCTCATTCCATCTCAACCTGGAAACCTAGCTTGCACACTTGTCTGGGGGTCCTCGCTACCACCGGTTTTCTTTTTTACTGGAAAAGAACATAAACAGATTTGCAAGAGTGAGCTAACTAGCTCTGCAAGTCACTGTGACAATACTGAGAGTAAACAATGATCAATTAAAATGATATAGGACATCAAATCTCTTGATAAGCAATGATTAGAATTGGATATTCACTTTTATTTTAAAAACCAAGGTTAGGCTGCTGATCAGTCACGCACTAACCCTGAGCAAGGAACACAACTCTGCTCTATATACTGGATCCAAGGCACACATTGGCCTAATATGATCACAAATCTGGTCTGACCACGAATCTAGTTCATATTTAAAAACAATCCAATTCTATAATATCAACATGATAAACAATATAAATCAATAAGCTGAATCATAAATAATATTTATCTCGAAACATAAGGTGATTCTTAATGACAGTATAACAAGGTAAATATAAATATTGGCTTTCAGCCAGGGAAAAAATCAGAAAGTAGAAGACCAAAGGTTTAATGGTTATAAGGATTGGTCTTCTTTTATACAAGGTATAAAGATTCATATGTTAAGCAATTCCATTTCAGGGATCTGTATGTGGTATATATGTATTTATGGAGTAGTATCGTATATGTGTGGTTCGTGTCTGGGAATTCAACAATCAATGGTTTATAAAGAATAAGGCTTACGGCTCAAAGATCAATAAGAAGAATCAAGGTTTAAGGTTAAGCACCTCAAAGAACTTGCAATATAGAACATAACTATTCTGAATACATATCACAAGAAAGTTCAGGGATACTTGCAGTATATCATAAAAAGATTTGAGAATACTTGCAACATAACAAGGAAGAACAAAAATACTTGCCTTATCTCAATCCGCTTTCAATTTACTTGCACTCGTCTATTGATCCTCACTCAGTGACCACTTGCTTTCCTTTTCTACGTCTCGCTTCCTTTGTTAGACATCACATTTATTTATCAATACTTATTCTCATCTCATTCTATTCATTACAAGCTTCTATATACCATTCGTTTCATCCAAATCCGACGTATGAATTGAAAGGTACGATAAAAACCGTTTAATAGTATACACATAAGCTGATTACACATCAATTAGATCACATATAACACCTAGCACGCAAGAGATTCGATCAAAATAATTTTCAAAGAAGATTCAGGGTTAAAATAATTTTCCTGGTATTTAATACGAATTTTTGAACATTTATCGGAATTAAAACGGGTCAACGGATCATTTTATAATTAAATAACAAGGTTCAAACACCCAAATCTGACTTAAAATCATTTAATAGTAATTATCGAGCCTTGAAAATAATTTAAAATAATATTTTAAACTCGAAACTATTTTTCAGAATTTTTAAATCAAAAGAAATAATTAAATCTAAATAAATAATCAATTAAAATTAATTAATAACTAACTAATTAATTAATCAATTAATATTTAAATTAATTGTCTAATTAAATAATTAATTATCAACTAAAATTAATTAATTAATTAATTTAGATTTATTTTCGAATTAATAATGATTTTTAGAATTTAAAATAATAAATTTTGGAATTTTAAATAATTAAAAACAATTTTCTGAAAATAATATAAAAAGAAAATACTATCTTTGAAAATATATAGCAACCCAGAAATCAATCAAATTAATTGGACATCATCTACATGCTTGCTGGAACTCATCTGTAGCAACAAAATAATCAAACAACTAATGAATCGACCGGAAAACTCGACGAAAATTTATGCCGCCGCCACGCCCAAACCAAAAAATCAATTAAGAACATTCAAACCTATAAACCCTAATTTTATTATTTCGAAAATCAAACTCACTTTTCTATATGTTATTGAACTCCAAATTCAATATATAATATACAAAAATGATCAGGACAAAATTATCTACAAGATACAATCATCAAATCACACAAACAACATCAAAATCAAAATTTCATATATTAATCATAAATTATTTTGAATTAAAATAAATAAATAGGAAAATACCTTTGATTTCTGCAGTGAAATTGATTGTGGATTCCGAAAGTACTTTTCACGAGTTTCGATTCGGTTACTCACACGCTTGATTTCGATTTCAATAACGACTTCGTTTTTAGGTTTGATTCTGAAGAACGCTACGAATATTCAAGTTTTTCTCTGTAAATTATATGTTTTAACTGTTTGTTTATGAATATCTGTATTAAATAAAATAAGAAAAAGACTATTTATACTTATAGAATATTAATACCCGTTGGATCATATCGGATTCGAAAATAGATTACTTAGCTGTTAAGTAACTATATAAACGATCCAATTCGATACCAGTTTTGGATAATTATCAAAACCGGGCTTCTTATAAAACACCCTACGAGAAGGTAATGTAATAATTTAATCAAAATATCCCGTCTCTCGAGAATACGGGTTTTATTGATCTATCGAAATGACTATCGTATCAAAAACTTTACGCGGGGACTCATACGGGTCAAACCGTACTCCGGATTGAAAAAGTCAAAACACGGAAAATGTTCAGAATAATCAGATTAGGTTAGAAAAGAGTTTTCTGAAGAGTTTTGGGTTGTAAAAAGGCAAAAACGGTTGAAGTTGGACGATTCCCGGTTTTATAAAACAGTTTTATAATTACTCAGAAAATAATTATTAACTCTATAAATTCTTAATAAAATCATATAGTAATCCAAAAATTAACAGAAAAATATCAAAATTATCTATACTTCATTATTGACATATCAAAATTACAATACCCAAATTTTATCACATATGAATATCTAAATATCAATACCAATCATCAGATAATTCATCAAAAATCACATTATAATTACATAATAATTAATTATTGATAAAAATAATTACACGATATATCCCGGATATTACATACTTCCCCACTTAAAAGAATTCTGTCCTCGGAATCATCTAAGTAAACAAATGAGGGTACTTTTCTCGCATATCATTTTCTAACTCTCAGGTTGACTCTTCAACCTTTGGGTTTCTACACAATACTCTTACTAAATTTACAATTTTATTCCTTAACACTTTCTCTCTCTTTTCTAGAATCTCTATTGGATTCTCAACATAAGACAAATCTGCCTGAAGGTCTATCGACTCATACTCGATTACATGCCTAGAGTCTGGATTATACTTCTTAAGCATTGATATGTGAAATACATTATCAATGTGCTCCATGTGCGGGGGTAATGTCAATTCGTATGTTACCTTACCGACACGTTTCAAAATTTCAAAAGGTCCAACGTATCTAGGATTTACCTTCCCTTTCTTTCCAAACCTAAACAATCCTTTCCACGGTGACACTTTCAATAACACTAGATCTCCTTCTTTGAATTCCATATCCTCCCTGGATTGATCTGCATATTTCCTTTGACGATCTTGTGTTGCAATTAACATTTTCTGAATAGCTTCAACAACTTCTTTTATCTGCTGCACTAATTTGGGTCCAAGTATCTTATATTCTCCTACCTCATCCCAATATACCGGTGATCAACATTTGCGTCCATAGAAAGCTTCGTAGGGAGGCATTTCGATACTGGCGTGATAACGGGTATTGTAAGCAAATTCTACTAAGGGCAAATACTCATCCCAATTTCCTTTGAAATCAATGGCACAAATACGTAACATATCTTCAATTCCTCCGTCAACAATTTCCTTTGAAATCACAACCACCAAATATTGTTCACGTTTTCCGACAAAAAATCACTGTCATAGATCTTGTTTTCGGTTACGAACCTCGAATTTTGTTGATATCAAATTTCTCCGTCAACAAACATAAATCAACAAAAATCGATAAAAATTAAACTGAATAAATTGATTTGAAACTAAAACCAAAAAGAAAAAATACAGAACCGATTTTAAAAGTTCGATTCCGGATATCTTCAACCGAACCCAAGAAAATTGAACTGACCCAAATAATATAAAATAAATAAATAATTATAATTGACAAATTTTAAAAACTAATACCCATCTTCAAAATACCACCTTAGTACCATTAATGCCACTACAAATAAGTAATAAAGGAGAGTAAAATGAAATAATACAGGAGAGTGATGGACACTTGCAATTTGCAAACAGGAGGTAGCCATGCATCATGATACAGCATATAAATTATACGGGTTTTAAAACTGACTTTAAGTTAGGCCCATAATATCACGTACGTGCTCCCGTATTTAAGAATATTGTATGTTGAATGCAGTAGTCACGTATTTTTTCTCGATTTTTTTTGATTTTTTATTTTTATATAAACTGTAATTTTAAAATATATTTTTTTAATGTTAATTTAATTTAAAATTTATGAATTAAGATTTTTATATTTAGATATTTATTTTAGTTATTTAAATAAAAAAAATCCGAGTTATGAGTAAAATTATCCAAATACTTATATATATTATAAGTATTATTATTTAATAATAATTTATTTTAATTAAATAAAAAATTACTTATTTTAAAAATTTTCAAAGGGACACTGTAACTTAATGTTAGAAATACTTTTCTGATTATAATCTGCTTTTTTAATTATAATATTTTTCTTATTTTTATTTTTTAATTTTGTTTAGATAATTAATAATATTTTTTTAATTATTATAACCGAAATCGAATTGATACAAACCAATGGAGATTTTTAGAACGGAAGACGGTTCGGTTGTGGTTTTCATTTTTTAAAACCCAAAATTTCCGGATTTGTTTAAAAATCACGCTTTTGCAAAGTTGACTCACTTAGATACATGAAATTTAAATTAAAATTTGTAGAAAAAACAAAAAGTAGTCAAATATTTCATGCTACTATGGTGCCCATCCTATTTGAAGTCAACCTCGGCCATTTAGTCAACCATGACACCCAGGATGGTCTAATGCGAGGTATGAACCCATTGACATCATAGGAAATTATAAATCAACTCTAAGTATTCAAGTAGTATTATTTAAACTTCATTTATATACAATTATTTATAGTATAATAGTTCTTAAACGGTATGAGAAGTCTTATGGTAATATTAAAATGGACGTTATTACTATGATATAGCATCTATAAACAAATTTAACTTTAATGGGGTACGATACTTGGTAATAAAATATATTAATAAAATAATAATAACAAGTATAGTTATATATTTTATGATTATATAATTTGAAATAGAGTTTTATTTAAATATTTTTGATACTATTTTGCATCTATCATTTGGATCATAAATTCTATTTTAACATTAAAAATTACTTTTTAATTTTAAATTATAACAATACCTACGCGGCTCTGTGTACTTCCAATGTATTTTCACTTATTCGAGATTGAGATGAATGAAGTTCAAATATTTATATATTATTTTGTATACGTTATATTATGGATTAAAAATTTAGATAATTAAAATATTAAAATGTCATTTTTTTTACGGGTCGATTTAGTGCGCCGGAACAAAACCTATAAAAATTTGGGAGTTTTGAATATGAATGATATATGTGCATGACTATTATGGTATAAGAATAATATTAGCCTATATGCCGTGAGATGCACGGGCTAATTATAATATTTGTAATTTGTAATTTTTTTTAATTTTATATAAATTATTAAAAATAATAAGCACCTATGTGCATTATTACGGGCGGTGTATGTACTTCCAATATATTTCCACTAATTCGAGATTGAGATTAATGAAATTCAAATATTTACGCATTATTTTGTATACATCATATTATTAAAGGATTAAAAATTTATATAATTAAAATTTTAAAATGTCCTCTTAGCACCCCTTCTCCCCAAGTTGCGGGGTCATTTTGCCAGTGCAGAGCCTATAAACAAGAGTCTTAAATATGAGTGGCATATGAAGAAGACTTGATATTATTTTTTTAGATATTGTTTTTAAATTTTTTCTTAATTTATTAATTATTTTATTATATTATAATTTGAATTACTAAAATTAATTTTAGAAGTACTTGATATAGAAGTTTAGTGCAATTATAAATTAAGTTGTATAATAATTTATAGAGTTTGTAGTTATATTTTATACATGATTTAATTTTTTAATAAAATTATATTTATTTAATTTTTGTTTTGTAAGATTTTAACATATTTTTTAGGAAGATGTTAACCAATCAAACGTAATTATGTTTCCCTTATATTATTAATAATATAGTACATATTGATATATCAAAATGAAACTTTAACAATGACACGTGAAATTTATTTATTTTCCTATTTCATCACGTCACTATATATTTAATTATTAGGAACTTTGACCCTTCCGTTGAAATCTGATTATCATATCTTCTTTTTTAATACTCCAATAGTTTTGTGTTGTATTAATTTCTAACTTATTATGTCTCCTTTTTTTTTCTCCTTGTTTAGTGTTAAATGTTGTATTGTATTTATTTCTAAGCACCGGTCGTTTGTGTCAATAACTTTATTTAAAATAATTTTTTTGTAAACAATTAATTTCACTATCACTTGAAACTTCTTTAATGTATAAGTTTCTAATATAATTAGAGAAAAGAAAAGTTATCTTTAGAAAATTTAACTAATGTAATTAAATTTTGTATATAAAAATTGAATGACAGTTTTATAATAATAAAATTATCTAAAGTTAATTTTATAATCCTTACCCCATATAATTATAGTGGTGGTGGTAAAAAATGTTTGAAAATATTAATTGTGAAATAATGACCCAAAATGTCATATAAAAAACACTAGATCGGTTTAGGAAAAAAATGCTATATAGTATAGCATTTATATTTGTTTTCCAAACACTACCCTAAAAAATTTCTCAAATTTTACCTCAAATAAAACATATCAAATTTTAATTTTAGACACATATTTATGTAGGGTCCTATATTATTATTGTTGTTAAGATATTATTATTTTTATTATTAAAAAATTTACTATCCATACACTAACAATGTAAAAAATTGGAATATTTTTTGATATATCTAAAATTTTTCATAGTTATTATTTACAAACGGAATATACAAACTTTTGATTAGGCAAGAGTACAATATAGCCGTGCTCCTTCGTTCAGCCTGAAATGTGAACTCAAAATTATGTGCGTGACCAAAGCCATTTGAATATACCAGAAATGGACCAAAAAGTAAAATATTATTTTTACAAATTATGACTCAAATTCAAAAACTATGTAATAAATTTGTATAAACTTCGAGCAGTATGATAGACCGATCAAGCCATAAATTGTAACGGAATGCTCCACCGAAAAGAAATATTTCAAATATGGATCCATATAAATCTAGTTTTATTTTACTTAATTCGTTCCTGTCATACAGGAAGCTGTACATGATAAGTCTTTAAGTTTCAATATTATAATATATATTTAGGCTGTATGAATCTAAATTCTCTAAAATTTATGGTAACTAAAATAGAAAATCAGGCTGTCATTGTTATAAATTGAAGACATGTCAGTAGCAAATATAATCACAGCTTCCAGAAATAGAAATTATTCAATTAAAATATTAATTTATGATTTATCGGATAATTTTTATTAATTAAATATTTTATAAATAATTTATCAAAAATAATTAAACAGTTTTTTCTACCAAATTTTAAGTAATCTATAGGCGATTTTTTAAAAACCAGTCTATTTCTATAATAATAGTTTTACAGAACCTCAATACAAATAAATATGGGGTGTCGTTTAGTCATTAGACAAGACAACGTAGTACTAATATTCAACACACAGACTTGTACGTAAAGGTTTGCAACTGGAAATTCCATTTCACTTTTACATTTCTGCAAACGAGGACACACAGTTTGGACGCCATCTGCGATCAGTGTTCTAAAAAGCGGAAATCAAAATTATTCGATGGAAGGATCTTTTAGTAATTAATCGGATAATCGGTTATTAATTGAATTAATTAATCAAAAAATTAATCGTAAAAAATTTATTTAATAATAATAATAAATAATTCTATTTAAATGTCATTAACCTTTAATAAGATTTACAAAAATAAAATCACATATCATTGATTCATTCAGTATTGATATTTTAATAGTAAAATTTATAAAAAAAACTCCTATCACAAGTCCATAATTGATATTTAAGTAATTTATACTAATTAATTACTACTGGCTACTCACTAATATTACTTGATAATTAGAAATTACTACGTACAAATTCAAATCTTAAAATTTTAAATTACTGCCTACTTGATATTTAAGTGATAATTATTGAATAAATTTAGAATAACTCAAAATTTTGAATCTATCGAGCAAACAAGTTGAGTATTGAGATTTGAGAATAATTCATTAGGAATTTGTATAGAGGATTTAAGGATATAATAATATACGATTTTTTCTGTGTGTAAAATAGTCAATATGTTAATATATTACTTTTAATATTAATTATTAAATGTTAAATGTTAATGATTATTTTAAAAAAACTTAATTAATTTTTAATTTTTTTTTTATTAATTTCAAACTTTAACCGATTCGGCCGATTTTTGACCCGATTTGACCGACTTTTGACCATTTTTCAAAAAATCGTATTTTGACCCGATTAACGATTAATCGAGATGGGAATCGTCCGAACTCCGATTAATCGGTTAATCGGCCGATTTTTTGAACATTGCCTACAACCAATAAATTTCCTTCTGTCTCTACTAAATAATGAGTTTGGTTGGCTCGGATTTAAGTAGAGTTACAATTTTGAAATGTTGCACCTTTTAGAATGTGTTTGGTTTTAATTGAAATAGTAGCAGCTTTTAATTAAAAAATAGTTAAAATAATGTTTGATAAAATTCAAAAATTATTTTTTTGAAAAGTATTTTTGACCTAAATATTATTGTTAAAGAAAGTCCCTCGTATAATTTTAAAAAATTGATTTTCAATTTTTGCGTGAAACAGATGCGGGTTTTATCATCAAATCTCAACAAAAATATTATTATTTTAAATTTTTTATATTAAAATATATATTATGAAATATTTATATGACTTTTACAACAATACTTTTTACCATCATTTTTTCAAGCGGCACAATAAATTTAACATAACCTTATTTAAAATGTGCTTATATATCAAAAATGAAATTTTGTAGTCATATTATCTAATTATCTTCATATAAGTGTAACGAATAAAAAACATTCATAAAGCATCCCAATACATCGAATTTATTTTTAACAATTAAAAAAATTCAGTAATATCAAACAAAACTTCAGTCAAGATGTGCTCATATATAGATACCATGTTATCAAAATGAAGTTTTGTATACAAATTATCTAATTATCTTCATACAATTGTAGTGAATAAAAAACACTCATAAACCATCCCAATACATAGAATTCATTTTTCTAGCAATTTAAAAAATTTCCGAAAATACTGAAACACGTACACTAACGAGTATTACGTCCAGATACATCCAACTGATAGGCAGTTAAATTTGGTAAAATATCAAAATGAGAAAATAAATTGATTGTGTTTTATTACTATAATAACTGAAGAACAATCATACAAGATTCCTACCATACAGTAATTAATAAGAGGTGGTCACACTCTTTTGTATTTGATTCCATTCCATATTCAAAAATTAGTTACTTCCTCTGTGCGCCTCTGCCTTGCCTATATATAGTAACGTCTACCTAACGCTGCAACACCATTTACACTTCCCGCGTTCATCTCTCTGCAGAGAGAGAGAGAGAGAGAGATTCTCTCTACTTGGTGTAACTATCAATCTCTTTGCTAGTCGTCGCCAACGACTTTAACATCACTCTCTTCTGGTACATAACTCTTTAATCTCGTAACATTTTAACAAATTTACGTTTGCTGTATAATAAAACCTCTATATTCCATTATTTTGTGATCCTGGTTCCCACTCGATTATTATTTATCGAGAATTATTATTTAATTGTTTATGGTTGTTAATTATAATGGATTAGGTACTGAATTCTGCAACTGAATATTCAGGTTATTGAAAAATCATGTCCGATAATATATTTTGTTGAATTTTGTGCTTATTATACTCGAATTTTCGAATAAAATAGCATCAAAAAGTCGTCGTTGTCTATTTAGAAACTACGTGATAGACTAAACTGGAATACTGAATTGAAATAGACAGCTAACAACAGTCAAGTGTGTAAAGATAATTGTACAGTAAGATATGTATTGTTTGTTTGTTAATTACTTATTTATTTGTTTAATTTCGATAGATCCGTAGAAGGCGGTTTGTTTGTGGAAACAATTGTAAATTACAATTATATGTTTTTGTAGTTTAGTATCTTTGGCCGTCCATGGGAAAACGTCAAGTTTCGAGAAATAGAATCTTCAAAACCAGCTAATAAATAAACCAAACTGTATATGTAATATTGTAATCCCACTGTTTGGTTTTCATTGTATCGATTCTCGAAGAAACTTTCTACTTATAGTGTGGCATGTTAATGGAAGTGTGTTAGTTTTTGTTTTGTACAAGGAGTATGTATTAAGTTCCTCTGTTTTTGGTTGTCGAAGAAAGTTTGCCGAGGTAAAACATGTGTGTAGTGCTTGCTTGATTTGTATCTTGGATTGGATGCTAGTTTTTTACTATGTTGATTCTTCTTTTGCTGTATTTATACGTTATTACTGGAAGTTCTAATGTGCAAAAATTATGATTTATTTACTTTATAGTTCGAATTTGTTACCTGTACTTGAGATACCGTGTTAATAGTGGACTATGGACATGTATAACTGCATAAAAAATGTGTACTAGTCTGAATTGGTTGCATGGTAATTTGTTGTTTGTTTTTAAATTAAGTGAATAATCTTTGGTTTCAAGGCCCTAGTTAGTAGTTCCAGTAGCACAGTTTTGATGCCGATTTACTGTTTTGTATATTTTCAGATCAGTTAATGAGACTAGGGAGCTTATAGATAATTACTAATATTTTGGTTTGTTTAATTTTGTGTAAGTATAGGTTATAGGATGGGGATTCTTAGCGAAGATGGAACTGGGCTCAGGAGAAGAGGGTGTTCGTGTTCAAAGGAAGATTTTCTTCCAGAGGAGTCATTTAAGAGCTGGGGAAACTATGTAAGTGCCCTGAAGGCGACTCCCTCTCGGTTCGTGGATCGGGTATTCACTCGATCAGCTGACCAGGCTGAGTTGGAGGCCAAAGCTCGGAGCCACAATGAGATGAAGAAGACTCTGTCATGGTGGGATCTAATGTGGTTTGGCATGGGAGCAGTGATTGGAGCTGGAATATTTGTTCTTACCGGGTTAGAAGCGCGTGATCATGCTGGTCCTGCTGTTGTTCTCTCCTATGTCGTCTCTGGGATCTCTGCTTTGCTATCTGTATTTTGCTACACTGAGTTTGCTGTGGAAATCCCGGTTGCAGGTATGAAAACATAGGAATGACATGCTATTATGGGTCATAAGTTGACCAAGAATGGTTTATTTATGTTTTTGAAAAGTTAATTCAGATTCATGTGATCTCTTGTCTTGCTGGAAATTATTTGAAGATAAAAAGAATGAGCTATCTTTTTTACCAGAAAATGTATTAATACGTTCAAATTCATTCAAGAATGTACACATCTAGCGAACTATCAATCTTGCGGTATTTATGCACTAGGACTACTATAGTTCAGAAAGCTTGTAAGTTTGTTATCAATTTCAGTTATATTCACTTCAGTAACAGTGTTAAATGATAAAATTAGAGAGCACAATTAAAAAATTTGAAGTTGGGGCGCTTTGGTGACATGTTCATAGCCATAAATACATGGTCCTTGTGTGTAGACCTTTTTAAAACATCTGATCCCTAATCTTGTATCCTTTAGAGAAAAGCCCCCTTGGAAATTTTTTTCAACTTGCATCCTTTTTATTTAACTTGTTATCTACATATCTGTGGGCAGTACGTATGCAGTTTTGTAGTTGTTTTTATAGTTAAATTCTTTCCATTTCTCCAGGTGGCTCATTTGCCTACCTAAGAGTAGAACTCGGTGAGTTTGTGGCCTTCATTGCTGCTGGAAACATAATTCTTGAGTACATAATTGGCGGTGCAGCAGTGGCTCGATCATGGACATCCTACCTAGCCACCCTTTGCAACCAAGACCCGGATGATTTTCGTATTTATGCCAGTGCGCTTGCAGATGACTACAATCATCTTGACCCCGTAGCTATTGGCATAATCATAATCGTTTGTCTGTTTGCAGTTTTTAGCACCAAAGGGTCATCTCGTTTAAACTACATTGCCTCGTGTGTCCACGTAATTGTGATTCTCTTCATCATAATTGCTGGCCTTATGAAAGCAGACACTGATAACTACCGTGATTTTGCACCTTACAAAGCACGTGGCATCTTCAAAGCTTCTGCTGTCTTGTTTTTTGCTTATGTTGGATTTGATGCTGTTGCAACAATGGCAGAGGAGACTAAAAATCCTGCTAGAGACATTCCTATCGGTCTTGTAGGCTCAATGGTGATTACCACCACTTTATATTGCTTGCTAGCTGTGACACTCTGTCTCATGCAACCCTACAAGCAGATTGATAGAGATGCTCCATTCTCTGTTGCCTTCGAAGCTGTGGGGATGAACTGGGCAAAATATCTTGTTGCAGCCGGAGCACTAAAAGGCATGACATCTGTATTACTTGTTGGAGCAGTTGGTCAAGCTCGATATTTGACACATATTGCACGTACGCACATGATGCCACCATGGTTTGCCAATGTCAATCCAAAAACAGGAACTCCAATTAATGCAACTGTTGTCATGCTTGTAGCAACTGCAATTGTTGCATTCTTCACTAAGCTTGGTGTTCTAGCTAACCTCCTATCAATCTCAACACTTTTCATCTTCATGCTCGTCTCTGTTGCGCTTCTGGTACGTCGCTACTATGTTTCTGGTGTGACAACGACAGCCGATCGTAACAAATTCATCGCATGTATTGTCCTTATACTTGGTTCCTCAGTTGGGACTTCTGCCTACTGGGGACTTAGTGAACATGGTAAGATTGGATATTTAATAACAGTGCCAATCTGGATACTGGCTACTATTGGAATCAAGGTATTTGTTCCGCATGCACGGGATCCAAAGCTATGGGGTGTTCCATTGGTGCCGTGGTTGCCATCTGCATCCATTGCCATTAACATTTTCCTCCTTGGATCCATTGATGGCGCTTCATTCGTCAGATTTGGAGTGTGGACTATCCTGCTTCTGATATATTACATATTCTTTGGTCTTCATGCTTCGTATGATATTGCTAAGGAATATGAAGGTAAAGATTACGGGTTGACTCTAAAGAAGACCGAAGAGGGTGGTGGTAGTCCAACTGCTGCATCTAAATCTATTGCTGTAGATAATAAGAATGGTTATGCAAATCCTAGTACCTAAACTTGTGCGGATACACGTGTGTAATGTAGCCTTTAGAACTTCTCTTCTATTGCTTTCTCTCTATTCTCTATGTAATTATGAAACAAAATGCAGTCTTTTATGTCATGAATTCTAAAGGTGTGTGATTGAACGTGTGATAAACTAATCAAAGGGAACAACATTGTGCACATTAATATGTACTCTTTGAACGTCTGAACAATTATGTTTGTGTTTTTATACTGCTTTTAAACTGCATTTCTCAAGGACAGGTTTTCAATAAGTTTATAAATTATTTTTGTACAATTTATGGCTTAATAAATTGTCTCTCTCTTGCCCAAAAAAAAATAAAAGACGATAAAACTGGGATTCGGAAATGGAAATACCGTTAATGGCCAGCCCCAGGCCAAGAAAACCACGAGTGGGAGCAATTCGATTCGCGCTGGTTTTAGACCCAGTCCGTACCCATAAAAACGTACAGAATTGCAATCAAAATTATGAGTCTGGTTTTGATTTAATTCTATTAAGAATGGCTCGATTTAGGTTAAAAAGCTATTATTTTAAATTATATATTTTATAGATAATAAGCCTATTCATAAAATTAGAATTATTGAATTATTTGGAGATTAAAATTTTAGTTATTATTCATAGTTTAAATTAGGGATGATGATTTGTATTGATCCGATTAATACCTAATATGTATCGAACCAATTGGATTTTACCGAACCAGAACCCGAAATAGGTTCGATTTTGGGTCTAATATTTAAACTCGAACTATTTTCGGACGGGTTTGATTTTTGATCTTATCCTTTCGGACCCGACCTGAAAACCCGAAACCCGTTTATATTTAACCCGAACTGAAACCGAAGCTCGTAATAAAATATAAATAAGATAATACTCATGCTCGTGACTTCTTCCTTCGATTATCGGTCATCATCTTCTTCGCATATGACTTAAGAGAAAGTTTTAATATTCTGACGGATACCACCATACTGCTTGGTCCAAAGTTGGCATTAATAATCCATTACTCCATATTGACCCGACAGTACTAGTCGAAATTTTCATATCTTGATCCTCATTCTGATCTGTTAGAAATATTGAGCATTTATAGTAGAGTTTAATGGTGAAATAGAGTTTAATGGTGAAATAGAGTTTAATTATATTGTGCCAGAGTCTCCTTTCTGCAATACTGACTGTCATGATTGCTGAATACAGTAAAATTTTACTTCATTCCATAACAATAACGAGAGATTACAATACCATTGACCTTGGCTTGTTTTCTGGGCAACTGAGATGTTACTACTGAATCATGATTGTTATTCACTTTTTTTCATTGAATAATTTTATTTTTATAAAATTTCAATCTAGAAATAAATACAATTTATTAGTCCCTTTCTTTTTTTTTTTTAATTTTTTTTAAACTCTTTTAAAAAATTTATCGTTTGACTTTTATAACCCATAATTGTAGATATTTTGACCGGATAGTGAAATTAATTATTTTAAAAATTAAAATTGTATATAGATTTTAGTATAAGTTATATACTTTTTTTTCAGAAATGTTTTACTTTTCTTATATGATCAAAGAGATTTGTCCATAAAAATTAAATGTTAAACATAAAAATAAAGGGGGTCGAAATTTTATTTTAAATTTATCTTCTATATCTATAAATAGATTGAGTTTTAACTTTGAATATATTTATAAATATAATTTTAATTTTGAAAAAAAGTTAAACTTTTTATCTATATCATAGTTCACTTTGATAATTTAAGTCTGTCATTTGTAGAACCAAAAATGATATCATCAACATATATTTGCACCAAAAGTAATTCCTTTCCATGGTTGAGGTTGAACAGTGTTCTGTCAATAGTCCCTCTGTTAAATCCACTTTCCAGAAGAAACTGAGCTAATGTCTCATACCATGCTCTGGGAGCTTGTTTAAGACCATAAAGTGCTTTATCAAGCCTGTAGACATGATTGGGAAATTTGGGATCTACAAAGCCTGGAGGTTGTTCAACATATACCTCTTCTTCCAATTCTCCATTGAGAAAAACACTTTTCACATCCATTTGAAAGACTTTAAACTTCTTGTGAGTAGCATAAGCCAAAAATATCCTTATGGCTTCCAATCTAGCAACTAGTGCAAATGTTTCATCATAATCAATTCCCTCCTGTTGAGAGTATCATTTTGCAACCAGCCTTACTTTATTCCTTGTAATTATGCCATCACTATCAGTTTTATTTCTGAACACCCACTTTGTACCAACAACAGAACTGTTCTTTGGTCTTGGCACTAGGGTCCAGACTTTATTTCTTTCAAATTCATTTAACTCTTCCTGCATTGCTTGCACCCAATCAGCATCTTGAAGAGCTTCTTCCACTTTCTTTGGTTCAGTCTGAGAAAGAAAAGAATGATAGAGACATTCATTTGATGTAGCTGTTCTAGTTCTGACACCTGCATCAGGATTTTCAATAATTAAGTCAGGTGTATGTGCTTTTATCCACTTCCTTGCAGATGAAAGGTTATCTCTAGAACTGGATGCTCCCCCATGATCCATGCTGTCTCCATCAATATTTTATGATGCTCCCCCTAAAATTATGCTCTCTGAGTTGGATCCTTCAGAATTTGAGTTTCCAGAAATATCAGAATTTGGCCCATCAGAACTTGAAGAGCCTGTTGTAGGTTCTGATGCTTCTTGAGATGTGGTTGGATCTTCAATATGCTCCCCCTGCACAGGTGCATTTTCCTTTGGCGTAGTCACCACAGTTTCAATAACATCAGAGTTTAATCCATCAGAGTTTGTAGTATCAGGATTTAGACTGTCAGGATTTACAGAATCAGAATTTAAAACTTCATTTTTGAATCTTAGCTGATCATGATCATTGAAATCTTCAAGTCCAGTAATCTTCTTATCATCAAAAGAGACATTGATAGATTTCATAAAAACCCTTGTTCTTAAATTGTAGACTCTGAAAGCTTTTGTGGAAAGCGGATATCCAACAAAAATTCCTTCATCAGCTTTTAGATCAAATTTGGATAGCTGTTCGGGATGAGTCTTAAGAACAAAACACTTGCATCCAAATACATGAAAGTACTTCAGATTTGGCTTCTTTTTCTTCACCATCTCATATGGTGTTTTTCCATGCTTGTTGAGAAGTGTTGCATTCTGAGTAAAACGAGCAGTCTGCACAACTTCAGCCCAGAAACAGGTAGGTAACTTTGCTTCATCAAGCATAGTTTGTGCAGCTTCAATAAGAGTTCTATTCTTTCTTTCAACAACTCCATTTTGCTGTGGAGTTCCAGGAGCAGAGAATTCCTGCTTTATTCCATGATTTTTGCAGAACTCTTCCATAATCAAATTCTTGAACTCAGTGCCATTATCACTCCTTATGATTTTTACAGAGTCTTTGACCAATTTATCCAGTTGTTTGACATGATCAATCAAGATAGATTCGGTTTCACTTTTTGTGTGCAAAATATACACACATGTGTATCTGGTGAACTCATCCACTATGACCATAAAATATTTCTTCTTTGCAATAGACATGACATTCACTGGACCAAATAGATCAACATGTAGTAGGTGATAAGACTCAAGAATTGAGTATTCAGTATTGCTCTTGAAAGAAGATTTTCTTTGTTTTGCCTTCTGACATGAATCACAAAGGCCATCAGGAGCAAATACTGATTTTGGCAGTCCTCTCACAAGATCTTTCTTGACTAGTTCATTTATATTGTTAAAATTTAAATGAGAGAGTTTCTTGTGCCAATCCCAACTTTCTTCAATTGATGCTCTACTCAACAGACAGATTGCAGAACCATCAGTACTTGTTGAAATCTTGGCTTCATAAATGTTACCATGCCTGTATCCTTTCAAAACAACTTTGCCTGTAGATTTGCTTATAACTTCACAGTGTTCTTCAAATAAATCCACATGATAACCTCTGTCACAGATTTGACTAACACTCAGCAGATTGTGTTTAAGTCCTGAGACTAGAGCTACTTTTTCAATGATGACATTCCCAAGATTGATATTGCCATATCCCAGAGTTTTTCCTATGTTGCCATCTCCATAAGAAACACCTGTGCTAGCTTTCTCCACAAAGTTTGATAGCAGGGCTTTATTTCCAGTCATATGTCCTGACATCCACTGTCCAGAACTAGGATGTTCTTCCTGTTACCCTGCAATCACAAAGACCACTAATGATTAGTTTTAAGGACCCAGACTTGCTTGGATCCTTTGGCCTTATTAAGTTTGTTAACATTTGCAGCGGATTTAGCATCAGAGTTTATGTTAACAGTTTTCTTATCAGAATTTGCAATATCAGACTTTGCATCAGAACTTACACTAGAAGGAATAATGCTAACTTTCTTTAAAGAAGGTTTTATTTGATAATAATCATAGTACAAACTATGATATTCCTTACAAGTATAAATGGAATGCCATAAACTACCACAATGAAAACAAGGATTTTGTGGTGTATATCTAACAGATTGACTCTTAACTCCTGATTTTGAAGGTAAGGAGTTTATGTTTTTATTCTTCCTGCAAAAAGAAGCCAGATGGTTAGAATTTCCACAGTTATGACATGTTTTTCTAAGAGCATTAGGAACAGGCTTATAATTGTTACTTTTGTTCACACCTTCCTTTCCATTCTTATTTTTCCTAGGTGGTTTTACCTTGTTTACATTTTTAACCTTTTTCAGCTTATGTTTAAGCTGCTTCTTAGTCATTAAGCCTATGTTAACTTCAGTTGGCTTATCCTGTTTTGGTTTGTCAGAAGTTAATTTCTCTATAACTTTTGATTTATCAATATCAGACTTTACAGCTACAAACTTAACATGATTTACCTTGGGATTTTGTTTAACAACTATAGGCTCAATTTCTACAGTTCTCTTATCATTCTTATCATCTCCATAACCTAAGCCCTCTTTCCAATTTCCACTACTCAACAAATTCTGAGTTGTTCTGCCAGAGTTAGTCCAAGTCCTGATAATCTCTCTTTCCTTTCCAAACTCAGTTTTTAGAGATTCATTCATTTTTAGCACTTCATCCCTTACATAAAAGGTATCATCTCTATCTTTCTGAGTTTGATGGAACATGACTAACTCTTTTTCTAAATAATCATTCCTCTTTTTATAAGCAAGATTTTCAGAAGTTAATCTTTCACATGTTAAAGTTTGATCTCTATAACTAATGAACATGGTTTTAAAATATCTTCTCAACTCAGTAATATCATCAGTATGAAAGACATAAGTAGTTTGAGGTAACTTTAAGTCAGCAGTATCAGAACTGCTATCAGCATTTGCCATCAAGGCATAGTTCACCTCACTTTTAGAATCTGAAGTGTCTGTCCAGCTTTCCTTCTTTGTGACAAGAGCCTTGCCTTTGTCACTCTTCACTTTCTTGCAATCAGGATATATGTGTCCTTTCTCACCACAGTTGTAGCATTTTACATTTGAGTAATCTCCTCTGTCAGACTTTCCTCCTTTGCCTTCAGATTTTCTGAAACTCTTCTTATCAGAACTTGCACCTTTCCTGGAAAATTTCTTTCCCTTTTTGGAATTTCCTGTATGCAATCCTTGAGATTCCTTTCACCATAAGAGCACACAGCTTCATCATCTCTTCATCAAGATTCATCTCAGGTAAGCTTTCAGGTTCTGAGTCATCATCACTATCAGAACTTGATGACTCAGTATCAGACTTTGTGATGAGAGCTTTTCCCTTGCCTTTTCTTGAGGCAGCTGCTTTGGGGACTTCCTCCTCAGCCTTAAGAGCAACTGTCCTTGACTTTCTTCCATGCCTCTTGCTTCTTTGTTCCATCTCAAGTTCATGAGTCTTGAGCATCCCATAAATTTCATCAAGAGTTGTTTCATCAAGATTATAGTTGTCTCTTATAATGGTGGCCTTCAAATCCCAACTTTCAGGAAGAGCTAACAGGAATTTAAGATTTGTATCTTCAAGATCATATTCCTTGTCAACTAGTGACAAATCATTCAAGAGTTTGACAAATCTATCATATAAACCAGTCAATGACTCATCAGGTTTTGAGTCAAAGTGCTCATACTCTTGAGTGAGTATAGTCTTCCTGTTCTTCTTAATTGAATCAGTTCCCTGGCATCTTGTTTCCAAGGCATCTCATATCTCCTTTGCAGTTTTGCAGTTGATTACCCTGTTTGACATGACATTATCAATGGTACTATGCAGCAAGTGTCGTACCTTTGCATCCTTAGCAATAGATGAGATATCTTCAGCAGTGTAATCACTTTTCTCCTTTGGTACAGACTTTGCTGGTTCACCTGCAACTACAACAGAGAGCTTGGTTGGTTTGTGTGGTCCTTCATTGATTCTGTCAAGGTATTCCGGATTTGTAGCTTCCAGAAACATAGACATCCTCACCTTCCATATGAGATATTCAGATGGTTTCAGTATGGGAACTCTAATAGTCTCATATCGATTATGGATTTGAGTCTTTGGAGGTTCTTCAGTTTTGGTGGGCTTGGTTGGAGTTTGTTCTTCTTCAGACATGATTGTTTTTGGATCTTAAACTGTTTGTGTGTTAACAGACTGCTCTGATACCACTTCTTAGGTCACACACACTGTAGAAGGGGGTTGAATACAGTGTTTACTACAATCAAATCGAATTAAAGAACACAAGTAACATAACACAGATTTTATTCAACACAATAAACTCTGTTACAATATGGAACTGTCCTCTCTCAGTGATGAACAAATTATCACGAGAGCTGCTAGGGTTACAAAGAATAATAACTTCGATTAAGATAACACATATAGTGTAAACCCTATGCCTGTGTTTATATACTACACAGTTACAAGATAATGTTCTAATTGATATGGAATATAATTCTGCTTCCTAAAATATATCAACTAGTTATCTTTTCTTCCAAGTATTCTATTCTTCATAGAATTCATTCTTCATGCATATTTCTTCTTGTATTTGTCTTGATCTTCTTTTCTTTCAATCAACCGCCTGCCTTATCTAAAAGTCTCCTTAAGTCCTGATATTATCTCCTGATAAATATCTTCTGATAACTTAAGTTCTGATAACTTAAGTTCTGATATCTTAAGTTCTGTCTTCAGTATAAGTGCTGATTTCCAGTTAAGTACTGATTTGTCCTGTTAAGTAAGATCTGAAAACTTAAACATAAATCATATTAGCCATGACACCATAAATATATCTAACAATCTCCCCAACTTGTAAATTAGCATAATATACAAGTTCAACAGATATTTGATGATGTCAAAAAACATTAAGTACAAATGCATGAGAATTTGACTAGATAACTACAACTTATAGTCCTTATAGCTTTACCATCCTCAAGGTCTGATAACAGCTTCAGTCTGTATACACTTCAGAATTTAAGCAGTTGTAGATCTTTGACTTGGATTCAATTTCTGATCTCTTTGAGATCAGGAGTTGTTCTGAGATAGTTCTTCAAAAGACTTCTCTCAGCATATTCAAGTTCATTGACCATCCTCCTTTTAGCATTTTTCAATTCAGCTATATCTTCACCAGTTTGAAAAATAGCTGCTCTGAGATCATTTATCTTAGCTTTTCTTATCTCCTGATCTAGTCTGATCAGATATGCCTTGTCAGACTCTAGATTGAATTCCACAGCCTTATAACCAAAGTAGTTATGAGACAAAGGAGATGGTTAGAATTGATCAAGGATTACGACTGTACAATTAACTATCATCCCGGTAAAGCAAACGTTGTAGCGGACGCGTTGAGTCGAAAAGAAAAATTAAATGTATTATCAGTACCTGAGGAGATATATAAGGAATTTCAGAATCTGGAATTGGAGATTAGGGTTTGCAAGCCTGATGAAGCAAAAATGTATAGTATGACTTTCCAGCCGGAGTTGTTAGAGAAGATAAAGAAGTGTCAAGAAGAAGTAATGGATCTGGACATAAATCGTCTGGTAGGTGAAGAATTGTGCACGCAAAAGGACGATCAAGGTATTCTTAGGTTTTCTTCTAGAATTTGGATTCCACCAATGACGGAGTTGAAGAATGAAATGTTACAGGAAGCTCATAATTCAAGGTATTCAATCCATCCAGGGAGTACCAAGATGTACAGAGATTTAAAGGAAAATTATTGGTGGCCAGATATGAAGAGGGAAATTGTGGAATGGGTTAGCAGATGTTATACATGTCAAAGAGTTAAAGCTGAGCATCAGAGACCAAGTGGATTGCTACAACCATTGGAGATTCCAGAGTGGAAGTGGGAGCATATTGCCATGGATTTCATAGTTGGATTACCAAGGACAAAGGCTAATCATGATGCCATCTGGGTTATAGTGGATAGACTTACCAAGTCAGCTCATTTTCTGCCTATAAATGAAAGATTTTCACTTGACAAGTTGGTCCATATGTACCTGAAGGAAATTGTAGTTCGTCATGGAGTTCCTGTGTCTATTGTATCTGATCGAGATCCAAGATTTGAATTTAAGATTTTGGAAGAGTTTTCAAGAATGTTTGGGAACGAGACTGAATATGAGTACGGCTTACCATCCACAGACGGACGACCATAGTGAAAGAACGATCCAGACAATCGAAGACCAAGGTATATCTTTTTGATCAGACATGTTACGTGTTTGTGCTATTGATTTCAAAGGAAGTTGGGACGAGCATTTACCTCTGGTAGAATTTGCTTACAACAACAGTTATCACGCCAGTATTGGGATGACACCCTACGAAGCCCTTTATGGACGCAAATGTAGATCTCCAGTGTATTAGGACGAAGTAGGAGAACGCAAAATACTTGGACCTAAATTAGTACAGCAAATGAAGGAAGTTGTTGAAGTTATCCAGAAGAGATTGATAGCAGCACAAGACCGTCAAATGAAGTATGCAGATCAATCAAGGAAAGATATGGAATTCGAAGAAGGAAACTTGGTATTACTGAAAGTATCACCATGGAAGGGATTAATGAGATTTGGAAAGAAAGGAAAACTGAGCCCAAGATATGTCTGACCTGTTGAGATTTTAAAGCGTGTTGGCAAAGTAGCTTACGAGTTGGCGTTACCTCCGCATATGGAGCACATTCACAATGTTTTTCACGTATCGATGCTTAAGAGGTATAATCCAGACTCCAGGCATGTAATAGAATATGAGCCAATAGAGCTTCAGGCAGATTTGTCATATGTAGAGAGTCCGATAGAAATTCTAGAGGAAAGAGAGAAAGTATTAAGAAATAAAGTGGTAAAGTTAGTAAGAGTATTGTGGAGAAACCCAAAGGTTGAAGAGTAAACCTGAGAGTTAGAAAGTGATATGAAAGAAAAGTACCCTCATTTATTTTCTTAGGATATTCTGAGGACAGAATCCTTTTAAGGGGGGAAGGATGTAATATCCGGGATATATCGTGTAATTATTTTTGCTAATAGATAATTATTATGTATGTTCAGTATCTATTATGTGAATTATTTGTTAAGTGTTATATGTGTTTGGATGTTTAAAAATAATACTAATTGAGTATTTTAATTTTTATATGTCCAAAATAAAATATAAATAATTGTCATATCTTCCTATTTATTTTTATGTTGATTTATGATTTTATAAGAAATATATGGATTTTATAAAATCTTTTTCCGAATATTTAAAAACTATTTTATACAATCGGGAACCAACCGACATCATCCGTTTTTACGTTTTTATAACCCGAAACTCTTCCGAGAACTCCTTCCTAATCTAATTACAATATTCCGAGCATTTTCCATGTTTCGACTTTTTCGATCCGGCGTACGGTTTGTCCTGTGCAGGTCCCGACGCAACATTTTCGATACATTATTCGTTTCGGTAAATCAATAAAACTCGTATTTTCGATAAACGGGATCTTTTTATTAAACTATCACAATTATTACCTCGTAATACGTATAACCAGGCGCTGAGACCAAGACCGCAGTACAAATTGTACTGGTTTGGATAATTATCCCGAAAACCAGTACCGTTTGGATCAGTTTTTATAAATAAACGTACCATTTTATATCCGGAATGATCCAACGGGATACTAATTTTCCGTAATTATAAATAGCCTTTACCGTATTTTATTTCGTACCGAAAATCATTTGCAAACAGTAATTATATAATTTTCCAGAGAAAATTCATATATTCATAAACCTTTCTAAAAATCAAACCAACAATCGGAGGTGTTACCGGAATCCGTTTGGAAAGCTCGAGTACTCAAAACGAAGGTCTTGAGGTGTACTATCAGAATATGTGTTCCATATCACTGCAGAATCAAAGGTTTATTTTCTGGAAATTTATTTATTTTCGAATTATTTTGATTAAAAATATAAATTTTTGTTCGGATGATTGTTTGGATGATTTGATGTTTACATGTTGTAGAGCTTGTTTTCCTGATGATTTTCATTTGTCATATAACTGATTTGGAGTTCAATAACATGTTCAAAATTGAGTTTAATCTTCGAATTTTAAAATTAGGGTTTATAACCCGTATGAATGTTCTTAATTGAATTTGGGGGTTTCTTAATTCGGGATAGATAGATGTTGTGGTATAGTGGGTTGTGTTCTTTGTGAAATTTGCAATCTACTCGTACAAGTTTTGCAAATCAACGAGGTCTGTAGTGAAGGGAGTTGTATTTTAAAGTTTTCGTCGAACTTGCCGGAAAGTTTTAAACCGGCGAGTTTCTTGAACATTTTCCGGCCAACTCCGGGATGATTATAATGAATTGATGGCATGGTTGTGTTCCTTGTGAAGTGTAGATGTGATCTGGAGGTTGTGAAAGTGTGACGGTGCCGGAGACGAGTTCTCCGGCGAACCCGTCGTTTTCCGGCGGGGTGAACTGCAAAATTGCAGTTTAGCCCTGTATTTTTGTAGGTGATGAAGTTTAGTCCCCCAGGTTTCCAGAATTTACATATTTTGGATTCCTGTTTTAAAATTATTTAAAAATCATATTTTCTATTTATTTTAATTATAAAAATCCGTTTTTAATTTCTGAAAATTCCAAAAATTATTATTTTAATTTCAAAAAATTATTTTTAATTCAAAAATAAATCTGAATTAATTAGTTAATTAATTTCAATTAATATTTAATTGATTAATTGGTCAAATAATTCGAAAATTAATTGATTAATTGATTTAATTAATTATTAATTGATTTTAATTAATTATTTAATTAGATTTAATTATTTAAAAATGATTTAAAAATTCCGAAAAATAGTTTCGAGCTTTAAAATATTATTTTAAATTATTTTCAAGGCTCGATAATTATTATAAAATTTTTTTGAAGCCAGATTTTTCCAACCGAACCCTGTTTATTACTCTGAAATTGATCCAATGATCCGTTTTAATTCCGAAAAATATTTTAAAAATCATATTAAATAACCGAAAGCCTGTTTATAACCCGAGGCTTCTTTATAAATGATATATCATTGACTGTTTGACATGTTATGTGCTATATGTGACTCGTTGGTTGACTGTCGGTCTATATGTTCGATGTTTACTTGTTATTAGCATAACTTTCAATCCGTTAATCGGATTTGGGTAAAACGAAGGGTAAATAGAAGTGTATGTCGAATAGAATCGTATGAGTTGAATATTGATAGATGCTTATGATATGTGAGCAGAAGAGGCAAGGCATAGGAAAGGCAAACAAATAGTCGAGGAGTAGACGGTTGTAATTGGAAGTTAGTGCAGTATAGCAAGCTAGTACCAGGCAAGTGTTCTGAACTTTCTCGAGATATATTGTAGTTGATTGATAGTCCTGTTTTATGTTGCAAGTGCTTTGAAGCACTGAACCCTAAACCCTGATTCCAGTTATTGATCTTGAGTCGTAAACCTTATTCTTTCTAAACCATTGATTGTTGTATACCCAAATACGTACCACCAATATACGACACTACTCTACAAATACATACAAACTAAATACCAAACACTGAACCGATTTACTTATATATTCAAATCACTGTATCTTGTGCTTTGAAATACCAAATCCTTGTAACCTTGAAACATTGATTCCTTTGTTATCTAATTCTTTCATTACCTAACAACTAAGCTTTAAAAATGCCATATTGATCCTTGTAAAGATTGAAACCATTTCATTATTGAACATCCCATGTTATTTATGATTCTGTTTAATGCTTTACATTATTTATTCTGTTATTATATTAGAATTGGATTGTTTTTATAAAATTGTGGACCAGATTCGTGGCCAGACCATATTAATGGTCAAGTTAGGCCAATGTGTTCCTTGGATCCAGTAGTTAGAGCAGTGCTGTGTGCTTTGCTCGGGGTTAGTGCGTGACTGAATAACAACCTAACCTTGGTTTTCTTAAAATGAAAATATAATATCCAATTCTAAATCATAATTCATTGTTCACTTGATATCATAACCCTTTTCACTTGATGATTATTATTCTCAGTTTTGTCATTGTGACTTGCTGATCTAGTTAGCTCATTTGTGCGATGTTGTTTATGTTCTTTCCCAGTTAAGAAGGAACCAGTTGGTAGCGAGGATCCCCAGTCCAGCGCGAGAGCTAGGGGTTCAGGTTGATCGAGTTAAGCTAGTAGGCATCTTTTGAGATAATTTAAGTTTGTAAAAGTTTGTAATAATGTTTAATACTCAGTTTTGAGTTTGAATAGTTGGAATTTGGACGGTTTGTAATATAAGTGTGTGTTTGGCTTGTGTGCATACTTTAACCTGTTGCAGTCCGTGGTAGTTGGTAAGTAGGGTCACTGCATATTATTATTATCTTTATTATTATTATAAGCAGGTTATAAATAAGGTGTGTGTGTGTGTGGACCCCAAACTAAACAAGTGAGGATATTTGTTTAGCACATCTGACTTCAACTCCTATGTAGACTCTTCTACTCGAGGATTCCTCCAAATGTAATCTAACTATGGGGATAGACTTATTCGTAAGAACTCACTTTTTACGGTCTATGATCTCGGTTGGCGTTTCCATGTAAGACAAATCCGGTTGGATTTCGATTGGCTCATACTTGATGACTTGGTTTGAATCAGGGTTATACTTCTTTAACATAAAAATGTGGAACACATTATGAGTATGATGCAGATGCGGTGGCAATTTTAATTCATAACTTTGCATATTTTTCTTAAGAATTCAAAAGGTCCGATATATCTAGGACTCAATTTACCTTTTTGACCGAATCTAACCAATCCTTTCCAAGGCGAGACTTTCAACAATACTAATGATCTAATTTTTATTTCTATATCCTTTTGATACAAATCTGCGTTCTCATCTAAATATAACTTAATTAACTTATTTAAAGAATCTCTTTCATTAATAGAAAGGAAATGTGCATACTTGGTTAACCTATCAATAATTACCCAAATAGCGTCATGGTTTGATTTGGTCCTTTTGTAATCCAACTACAAAATCTATTGAAATTTCTTCCCATTTCCATTATTGAATCTTTAAGGCTTGGTCTTTGATATTCTGCTTTCACCTTCTGGAATGTGTGACATCTACTAACCCAATCAACTATTTCTTTCTTCATTCCTGGCCACCAAAAGTTCTTTTTCAGATCTTGATACATCTTACTACTTTCCGAGTGAATAGAAATTATAGAATTGTGGGCTTCTCGTAAAATATTATTTTTTAATTCAGCCATATTAGAAATCCATATTCTCGAGGAAAATCTAAACACACCCTTACTATCCTTCTGGGTACAAATATCTTCTCCTGTTAAACTATCCAACCCTTGATCCATTACTCATGAATCTTTTCCGTCAGTTCTGGCTGGAATGTAATCCCATTCAAGTTTTCTTTATTATTTCTTAGTACAAGAACTTTAATTTCCAGTTTCTCTAACTCTACCGACAATTCCCTAGCAACATCTATCATATTCAACCTTTTCTTTTTGTTTAACGCACCTTGTTATTCCCAAACAATGCAACAAGAATTACAGAATGGGGGGTGGGTGTGTTTAATGTAATTCTGGTTTTTTTTTATTTTAAAACTGTTCTTACTTAATAATATAACTGTGCAGATTTTTCTATGTTGCGGAATAATAAAGATATAAAAATCAAACACAAAGAAATAAAACACAAGGCTTTAAAACTTTCTGGTGAATTTGAACTTATCCACCAGAGATATATATATTAAGATGAGAATTCTGTGATGCTTGAATAGCACACAGCTGCTTACAAGTGAACTTGCAGAATTACAAAGAGATGCTTAACAAATACAACCTTTTCTGTCTCTCTGAAAATAATGCTTACTATCTTGATTATTTATTCTACTTGCTACACTTGGTTTATATACTACCAAGTTACATGATAAAAAGATAAACAAGAAAAACAAAAATTGTTTCTAGTCTAATTTCATGATGTTTCATTACACTATCCAGCATCTTTGAATATCTTCATGATTGCATGGAAATAGTAATGCTTCTTTGTTCTCTAAATCCTGCAATTAGGCTGCCACATTCCATTTACAAACACCCAATGCATGTGACTGTGTTGTCACTGTCAATTGCTCTTTTGAATATGATCGTCCGTCGGGATTATGTTGGTCATTCGTCAGATTCCTTGTTGATTATCTGTCAGGAGCCTTTATAGATCATCCGTCGGGAGCCTTTCTGCCACTTGACTCTATTTCACTTATACAAAATTACAAGACATCTTATATTTACAATTAGCCACCCTATTCTATATATCAATCTAGAAGTCAACATGACTTAAAGAATCCTACAACATCTACTCAACTAATATATTGTTGTTTGCAGACATGTGCTACAAGACTTATTATTACATAAGCTACACTCTCGATGGATGTTCAGTGGTCATCCGTCAGAACTATAAAGTTCATCCATCGGGACTATTGTAAAACATCCGTCGAGAGCTACAAAAACACTAAGTTAAATCTAATAAGGTATTTTGTACAACTTATCATCAAGTTCATAATATATTCCTAACAATCTCCCCCAATTTATGTCTACTGGAATTGTAGGCATAAATTAAGAGAAACTTGATGATAACAAAACACCCTAAATGTATAGATTGAATTATGGTAGATAAAAATAGTAAGTGCTACAATTTATTTGAAAATTGAACAAAGTAAAGTGTACAAAGAGTTCTCACAATCTTTTTTAAGGTGCTCCTCTAGTCTGAGCAGATGTGATCTATCTCCTTGATTGTCTTGATTTCTTCCCAAGCTTCATGTTGTTTTCTTCTATTTAATTTTGGAGTTGTCTGTGAAATTCAAGTTCTTGAGCATTTGATAGATCCGGCTTTTCTTGTATTTCTAATAGAGTCTCATTGCTTGAGATGCTCAATTGGTCATCCAGTCTGAAGAATCTCCTAACACCTTTTTGATCCATGAATTCCTTCAGCCAGTAAGGCCTCAAGTGCACTCTACTTCCTGTGAAGGGAATTGATAGAGTCCTTGGGAGTGCATCTGAGGCTTTTCTGCTGCTCCTTGGTTCTTCTATCTTCTTTAGAACCATTTTCTTGGCAGTCACATTAAATCCAAAACTTTTCTTGAAAGATGAGAAGATCTTTATCAAAATAGAATAGCTCTCTTGAAGAATCCTGTGAAGGGGCCTATGATCTCTTTCCCACCCTTGTATTTGAACTGTCTTTCAGGGAGATTTCTGTGAGTATCAATTGCTCTTACTTCTTTTAGCTCATCCATGTAGAGGTTTATATCTGAAAATTCCTTGATGTCGCTGATATATAAAAAATCTCCCTGGTTGACAGTTGGTTGAGTTTTGGTTAAGGTTTTAGTTTCGAGTCTCACAGGCTTGACCTTCATGATTGCTCTTGTCTTTGTCTTCTTTGACTGTTCAGGATTGGTAAATTGAGCTTAGGAAGAGGTAAACTATCCGAGTCTACTGGCTCATCTTTGGGAACTATTGGCTCATCATGATAATTCCTGTTGGTGAGAGTGCGTAGCTGTATGAACAGTTACGTGATAACTCAACACGAGAACAACACTAGAACATGTCAGGTTAATAATACTACGACTACACAATAAATCAGGATGAATGAAGACAAGGCAAATACAAAGAATTAAAAGATTAGAAGAAGGCTTGAAGTCTGTTTACAAGTCACCGAAAGAAGTTCATTAATATGTTCATGCCTCAGTGAAGAATAAAGGTTAAAGACTTTCAGGGTTTCAGAAATGATGAAGATTCAGTGTATAAAGTGCTACCAGAAGATTTCAGTGTATTGGCATTGATTTAAGATAGACAGTGTATGAAGCGTAGGAATCTGAAGAATTGAAGACTTGGTATAAACAGAGGTTAAAGAAGATAGCTGAAGTCTTGAAGTTATACTCACTGACATGAGCTCATTTATATGTTCAAGCGTCGGTAAAGAATAGTGAATGAAGTGTTCAAGATTGTAGTAGCAATGAATACACTTTTTAGAGTACCAGAAAGAATTCCAGTAGAAGTACAGTTGTTTATTGACGATCAGTGTTAGAAGCAATGGATATTCTACCAATCTGTATCAACTCAGAAACACAAGACAAATTGAATTAGGTTCTCTCAATGCTAGTTGTTTGTGAACCAGACCAGTGCACCAAACATCAGCATACAATAAGGAATTTTAATTCAATTACAGAAGAAGGTGTTGATACAGTGAAGAATGGCAAAATAGAAGCAAAATATTCTAAGGCAGAAGACTCTTCACTCTGGTCTCCATAGAAGTGTAAGTATGGTCTCCATAGATGTAACACCCCCAGATCCGGGGTCGGGGATCCGGGTCGTCACGGTCTTTCTTTCCACAATATCACTTCACTTAATTAATAATAAATAACCTTATGCTGTGACCCCACACTAACACACACCACAACCCGTTATAGTCTCAGAGATGAAATTTAAATAAGTACAAGTCTTTGAATCCACAATTTAAAAGTTATTACAACCCAAAATGATTACTTGATAAATTTACAGTTAATTGCCATTATCTGCCACAAGTTATAATTATACATAATTGATTCTCAAAAGTAGATGGTCTGATCTACAATAGATCTACCTCTGCAGCTATAGCAGCTACAACATCAACGGGAAGACGCGGGACGCTTCCCACGCGCTTGCGCTGGGTCTGCTGGGGTCTGGCCATCTTTCCTAACTGTTGTTGTGTGATGAAGAAATAAAGCAAGGGTGAGCAGCAAGCCCACCAAAATAATATGTATAATGATTTACAATATATGAGCCTACTCATAATACTCATGAAAGTCTTGGTCAAAAGAAATGAACCAAGTTTGATATCTTAATGCGATGAAGTCGCAAAATATTCAGTATATATACATATATACTTTTCAAAATATTGGAAGTCCTCTTCCATGCATAATATACACAAAGTCCCAGTGTATAACTGTATATAAAAAAAAATATCGTTGCAAGGTGATCTCATATATCTAACCTTGTCTCAACGTTTTTCTGAAAATCTTTGTCATTCATAAGACAATTATTAATTAGATATAAGTTTAAAAGATGAGGTTACCAAATACCCCAATATACTTATATCTTTCCCAATACTACTTGAACTACCACCGTTCAAGTTATAATCAGTTTCAAAAGTTCATCACATAGATGAGACTACAAGACAAGATTTGAATAGATTCAATCTTTGAAATATTATTGAATGAAATAAAGTTACGAGATACTTTATTTAGTCCCGATATATATATATCCACATATATATATCTCTTAAACATTTCCTGGAACCTCTGTTATGTAAAGTATGAACAGAGTTTGAAACATCCAATGAACTTTGGAAAGGAAAAGAATTTTGGCATAAACCCGATATCTCGCTGATCAGGCAAAGATACCAATAAGTAACCTTTTCTACTAGTAGATGGACGAATTCCCCACTGGTCATCACCCTGGTCATAATTAAGACCTATGCTGGACTGCCACTCAGCCACTTATGCATTTGATGGACTCCCACTGAGCCACTTACACAATAATAGACCGTACCCCGGCCTGTCGCTTATGCCGACTCAATGAGAGGGGCTTACTTCCCGAACGTTGGGCAAGTAATCAATTCATTTACCAAATCTGCAACCTTGTTGCGAATATAAAATACACCACAGAGCCGGATTCCCCAGGTTTTGAGCGAGTATTTAAATCCCCTTAAAAGGAAGATCTTAAATATAAAAATGAGTTTTGGGATCCGCTCTGACTTTTAAAAATCATTTTGAAGACTCGAAAACACTTTAAAGAGTGTTTGGAGTAAGGCTGATTTAATGAAGTAAATCAGTCCCCAGAATATTTTAGAAAATGACTGAATATTATTATTTTAATTAATATTCCCATAAAGAATAATCTTTATAAAAATAATTGAAGTAGAAGTTTTAAAACTTATACTTAAAACGAATATTAAATAACCAAAGATATACTTATATAAAAGTATTATCTTTATTTGAATAACCGAAAATAAGTTTGATTATTTACACCTTATTCTTTAATAAAATAAAGAATATACCTCAGCAAATAATCGGAGTCATAGATCCTCAAATGAATATTCAAATAATATTCAATAAATAAAATACGCTGAGTCATAATACCTCGAATGAATATTATAAATAATATTCATTAAATAAAATAAAGGAGTCATACATCCTCAAATGAATATTCAAATAATATTCAATAAATAAATAAAAGGAGTCATAAGTCCTCGAATGAATATTCAAATAATATTCAATAAATAATATAAAAGAGTCATAAGCCCTCGAATGATATTCGAAATAATATTCAATAATAAATAAAGTTTAAAGTTATCGAATAAACCTTATTCGATTAATAGTTTGGAAAACTATAACCATATATAAATAAATATATATATATATATATATCCATATCCATATATATACAAAATCTACTCGGGATCCTCGACTCCCGGTTTTAGAAAATATTTTCACCTTTGGGTCCCTATACTAAGGGTATACGCAAATACCGCTTATCTCTAGCATAGGTATTATGCAACGAATAAGCATTTGAACCAACAGATATATATTTCAAGAATATGAAACAGGCATGCATATATACCATATCACATGCTACAATATATCGCAACATTTGCTAATATAAACATCATGCATCTATCGCAAGATAATGCATATACATATATACATCACAACAACAGTATAACGGATAGAATACTTGCCTGAGCGACTTGGGGGTGAGAAAGGCTCGGGACGAGTCTGATAACCTATAAACAACAAGTAAGTTGGAATTAAACCAAAATCACTTGTAAATCTATACTTTAGCTAACTTAGACTCTAATGCTAGTTTTACGCTCACCGATTCGCTTAAGTCACTCGGGTACTCTCGGCTCCATCATTTTTAATAACTTAACCTTTACGAGTCTTAAAGCGATTCCTTCGCGAATGACTTACCAACTGCCTAACACACTTACCATAAATGTTTCACACATTAATTAACCCTTATTGGTCTTTAACCTACATTCCAAAGTAAGGCGAGGGGAAAAGTTTCGTTCGCGAAACGCCGTTACTTGAAACGGTCGTTTCTCCTAAACCGTGCATCGGAATCGAACGAACTACATATCAAAACGAAGCTCGTAACATGAGCTATCTAAACATGGCAGTGGTCATAATCTAGCAGGGGGTTCTAGGGTCCTAATGTTATGCACAAAAACAGTCCAAAGAAAATCGGACGTTACGACGGCTATGTTTACGCGATTACCAATATTTATACCACTCCAATTCTTTACCAATTCACTACAAACCACCCAACCATCATCAATACCTCAAACACAACTTATATCAAGGCAAAGTCAGTCCATAATCTCAAGGTTTTCCAACTTATTCAACCACAAACATGATCTACTAACCATAACTTAAGATTCATTAACCATTAACCAAGATTCATATCCAAAATCACCACAAATCCAACCAAACCATCTATCATACATGGATCTTGCTATACATACATGGATATTTCTATATATACATTAATCCATCCATAAACTCATCAAAACTCAAAGTTCAAACTATAAGTTAAAGGTGAAAGTTGTTTATACCTCCTTGAAGCTTCCTAACACAACCCAAGAGCTTTGAATGCCTAAAAGAACCTTGATCCTTGCTTGTATAACCTTAATCTTTCATAAAAATTCAAGAAAACTAAAGTTATTTCTTGAAGGTTACTATTCACCATCTTCTTCCTTGATTTATAGAAAAAGATTGGCTTGGAATTAGAAGCTTAAACTTATAGGAAGTATGTAACTATCCATGGGGAAGCTTAGATAATTACCTTGCTAAATAGTAAGTGGTGGAGCTTGGATCTTCAAATTTTAAGAAATGGGCCGAGAGCTAGCTTGGGAAGAAGATATTTTTGTGTTTTGTTTGATGAAAATGAAATGATTTGCTTGGTTGGTTGATTTTTGTGTTGTTTTTGGTTAATGACTTAATTAACCTTGATTTTGTGTGGTTATAATTCAACCACACTTCCTTCCCTTCTATGTCATGCTTGTGTCACCTTGCACATGTCATTATGCTCCCACTTGTCCACACCTTGTGGTTTGATGATGTCACAATCCCTGGCTTCTTGTACAAGCTTGTCTCTTGGTCACTTATTTGTTTTACGGTTCGCTTATCTTTCGTTCTCGTTTATCGTTTGAGGGATCATACCCGGGATCTTATTACTTAGGTTCCCTTAACCTTTCTCAATATATTATATTCCTTTTATGATCCTCTCCTATAATCCTTTAATTTCAATCCTTTTTATCCTGTTACCTTATACTCAATTCTCTCCGTATCTTGTGGATTTCCGGGAAAAATCAAAGTGTTCGGAATTGGATTCTGACGATCTTTACATACACTTATATACCACATAGAGTACTAATAATATCCCATAAGATCAATAACAGAACCCCTACATAGCGTGGCATGAAAAGTTTTCTCGTTCAGCAAAAACACTATTCATAAGGGTTTCAAAATTTCTCAAAAATTGGGGTTATTACAGTCTCCCCTCCTTAAAAGGATTCCGTCCCGGAATCAGATAGAAAACAAATGGGGATACTTTCTTAGCATTACACTTTCTAACTCTCTAGTCAATTTTCCACATTGTGGTTCTACCACCAAACTCTGCCTAGTTTGATAATCCTTCTCCTAAGCACTTGTTCCTTTTCACTCTATAACCCTTCCTGGTTGCTCCATATAGGTTACGTCGGGTTGCATATCTATGCGCTCATATGCCTCTATTTATCTGGCATCTGAATTACACTTCCTTAACATTGATACGTGAAATACGTTATGAACTTGCTACAGGTTCGGGGGTAGGGTTAGCTCATATGCTAACTTCCCAAACGTCCTAATATATCCAAGGGTCCAACAAATTGTAGACTTAGCTTTCCTTTCTTTCCGAACCTCATCAATCCTTTCCAAGGGATACCTATAACATTACTAGGTCCCCTATTTCATACTCTTTATCCTTTCGTGTCAAATCAACATACTTATCATGTCCATCTTGGGCTACTACCAGCCGTCCTCTGATTAGATCTATCATATCCTTGGTCTTTTGGACTACTGCGGGTCCGAGCATCTTGCGCTCTACAACTTCATCCTAACATAAGGGAGATCGACATTATCTTCCCTCAAGGATCTCATAAGGCGACATCTCGATAATGACATATGATCTATTGTCGTAAGATAACTCAATCCGAATTAAGTGATCATTCCAAATTCTTTCAAGTCTATTGCACAGACTCTCATTATAGCTTTTATCATTAGAGCTTCTGCTTCTCAATACCCATTCTTTTCCAGTTCGTAATCGCTACTACCTTCCGTTCCTAATATTATACTGGTTATACTTTTGCTCGTTAGCGTTCTATAACCTTTTAATAACCACGTCAACCTTAGTATCACGAATGTGTTCCCATTCCGCATACTACCACCACTTTATTACTCCTTTTTCAGTTGTTTCTATTTTCCAAAATTTGATCAATCAAATAGAAGTAAAGGAATTTGTTGAGAGATTACTATGATCATGAACACTTGTTATATCGCATAGTTAGTACAGAAGGTGGCCAGCCTTTAGTACTTGACAAGCAATTAAACAATAGTTGGTATCCTACTAGGCTTCTATCACACAGATAGACAGTCATTCGGTAATACCTCCCCTTCTGGAAGGGTTGTTCTTCTCAACTTACATGAAATGAAAAGAAGAGAAAAGAACGAACTGAAGAAAATTGTATATATAAAAAAAATATACTGCCACAAAATATCTGGCTTGGAACCTACCTCTGAACTATAGAGGTTTGTCATAGGAGAACAAAACATATACGTATTTATATCAGTATCAAGTATTATAGCATCGTATTTCCCATGCCTAAATATTTCTATTCCGTCCATCATTCTATGGACCCATGCTCTTCCTCGAGCTTATACACAATCACCTTTGAAACTCCCCCGATTTCGAAAATCGAACCTGGGATCTCATTTTAGACATCACCGTTACTAGAGTTCTATGCTTGCACCGCAACCTTCCTCATATAGTAATACGACTCTCTTTTCATAAGAGGGAATAAATATTCAATAGGTAGATACTCTACTTAATTAGTCTATCAATGATAACTTATACACTACCACGACCCGATTAGTGGTACATAATCTCAACACCCATTCCAATACAACTCTCACGGTTGTATTCAGCTCAATACTCGCAGAATCATTGCTGCCTTACTATGGTCCATCACTGACCTACTGTAGTCATTCATTTTCCATGAAGTCTTAATAGCTAACCATACGGAGTCCATACATGTCGTATCAAATCCTTCTAAGGAGATAACATAATCACCATTCATGATTCATGGAGTACACTCCTGATTCTGACATACATACATGACATGAAGCAGATAAAATTTACAGAAGAGTTTTGCTCAAAGCAACGATAGCAGGTTAATACCATTCTTAATCATATACCTTCAATAGAAGACTTAACTCAAAGGTTTGTTTAGTCCTTTTTGAAATATAGTCTTGGCTCATCTCAAGATAGTATCTTCTGAGATAGATAGCCCGCTCATGGCGATTACACGAATTAAACCTTTACTAACTACTATTACGGTTGGGTATTGCACAGTCATCAGAAGGAATGTCAATCTTCCAAACCATAATACAACCTTCACAGTTTTAACCATCATCACTGTATTCCTTTGGCACAAGTGCCTATAATTATCCTCTTACCTTTAAAGTGTCGGCCACCTCTTTGGCCTTTCCTGATAGTACAATTTCCTTACAGTCAATGTCATTTTAACCACCTCCAAATAATTTTCTACCTCATTTCAATCACAGCTTATGTGAAGATGTATTCCTTAAAATCTGATGAATAAAAAAAAAATCACCATTTTTCCATAAGTTATTGCCTCAGTCTTTAGAGGTTAATCACTGTCACGACTGACTCTCAACTATACTTAGAACATCTTTTATCTTAAGTCCTAATTGCCTAGAACAATTTCGACCTTTACTGGTTTGATCCATACTTTCTCGTGGTTTAACACGTGCCCCACTTGGCATCATTATAATTACGTCATATTTCCTTTATCCCCATTTCCATTCTTGAGAATTTTGAATATTACCTTTTTCCTTATAAAACCTCTAAGGTTATCCTTCAATCGTTCCTCCTGTATTCCCTAGATACAGGGCATATCACAATACCATTTACTAATAGTAGAACCATTGTCTATATACTTCTGAAGAATTTCTCCACTGATCCTTAAAGGTTATTATTACCTTAATCCTTTCCAATTCATACTGTCAAAACTCATACTATCCCTATTAAGGGTGAAATGCCAACCTTTATGCATTCCCCTAGGATTCGTTTTAAGTTACCGATGTTCTATCCTTAATTCCACCTTTAAAAAGGTACAAGCATCCTTCCATGGATAAATAAAGTCATATATCCCTGAAATGGGTATCTTATTCAATCATTCCCACCTCGATAGTAAATGCCTAATTTCACAATAACATCTGTATACAAAATGAGGTTAATCAAAATGGCCTCCAAAAGATAACAACGGTTATCCGCTTTTCTTGCCTAATCTGGTAACGATAACATGGATGTTCTGGAAGATATTGGTCGTGTTCAACGTGAACTTCTTCTTAATAATTCCTTATTTACTTTTGTTGTTTATCTCAACAGTCACCTCAATGTTGGGATATCTTTCATATCTGGCGTCTCCCTTTCTGGGTATCATGCCACCGGTCTTACACTTCACCTTCTTGAAGGTCACTTCCTTCATCCAATTTTCTTAATTTCTTACTTTCTTATCCCCTTAGTCTATCCGCGTCTCATTATTTATCCTTCGAATTATCTCAAGTTTCCTCGAATCCTCCCAACTTACAGGGGATAAACTATATGCATCTCTTATGCCTTCAACCGTCAACTTTAACTCATGGTGAATCACCCTCATCCTGACGATCATATACTTTTCTATTTCTATTAATAGGAGTCTTTAGGGTTTCCTCATACCCAACTCCCTTATCATTCCTCAAACTCTGTTGCCTTTTTATTCCTTTCCACTTCAATTCCTTTTTATTTTCCTTTCTCTTATCATTATTTCATGAACCAACACAACATAAGCATTGATTTCAAATATCCCGTCATTCTGGATTCGCGTCTTCAGAACGAATCTTAACAACTTTTACAGCTTAGATTCATAATTCATCATACTCGTCTGCCTTTGTTCTGGCTCTAAAGCTTTTACACTATTCCATAACCTTGGGAATTACGATCCCGAAAACAATTGGCTGAACTTTAATCAGTTTATTATAATCTCTTGCTCCGTGCCTTCCTTGGCCTTTCACCAGCGGGTGGTCTCTCTCTTGGGAGGGTAAGTGACAAAACAGTCTTTTGTGGTTCGTCAATCATTTAGAATCTCAAATGATTCATCTATTTCCTTTAGCCAGGCTCTTCCCTCGACTGGGTCAGCTTGTTCCTTGGAACTCTGAGAGCTTAGCGACTTAAAGGTCATGAAAGAATTTCCCACCGCACTGTCTCCTCAGAGTGGTGGTTGGGGATAATAGTCTAAGTTCTGTCTAGACAGGTCTATGAATTGCCGTATAGGAGTACCGTCTCGGGTCTCCTTTCCTTACTCGACTTTCTGTTTCCTTATTATGAAATGTTTCATCCTACTCCCCATAATCGGGGTCATCTTTTAATTTAAAATCCTCATTTTCCACTCCATTATGTCATGGGTTCCTTCTATCTTGATGGCGACCTCCCTGACTATCGCGTTCAGGGTTTGCTCTAAATCTTATTCCTCAACTATGGCTCTCATCTAAGTTCTCATCCTTACACTCTTGAACTTTCGGAACCCAAATTCTATAGGAATACCTCATTATTCCCTTATCATCTTTCTCGATATTAATCTTTTATCTAATTGTTGGCTCTCTACCTTCATTCATAACTTTTTCTGGCACAATATGATCTTTTCCAATAATTCGGGCTGTATTGCAATCTCAAACAGCTTTTCGGTACCGGCTCCGGTTACCTTCACTTCTATTTCCATTTTCTCAAAATCTCTTATAAACTCTCCAAAAGGCATTATCATCTTGAGTCTCTCCTTTTTACTAAGGGCATCAGCCACCATATTGGCTTTCCCCGAATGATAAAGAATCTCCCAATCATTATTCTTGGTTAGCTCTAACTGCCTCTTCTGGCATATGTTGAGCTCTTTGTGACGTGAAAATGTACTAGAGCACTTATGGCTTAGGTAATTCTCGCACTTCTCTCCATACAAGTAGTGCCTCCAATCTTTAGGGTAAAACTATTGCAACGAGCCTAAGCTCATGGGCGGGGATATCGAATTTCATATTACCTTAATTGTCTTGACGCAGACGCGATTATCTTGCTGCGCTAAGAAGCACCCTAATTCCTTATGCGAAGCGTCACTTACAAATCACAAAATCTCCTTTTTCCATCCGGCAACGCCAACATAGGGGCCGTCACCAACCTTTGCTTCAGTTCTTAAAAGCTGTTCTCGCATTTCTCTGTCTATTCGAACTTCTCAGTCTTATGAGTAAGCCGCGTTAAAGGGGGCTACTATCTTTACAAATTTGAACGAACCTCCGGTAGTGATCGACCAATCCTACCTCTGGTAGTTGACCTAACCATGGTCATCAATTCATCAGTGGCCCTTTATCCATTCTTGTCAGGATCCTCCATGGGATCCTCCTCAGCAACTATCCCTTCTAGGACAACATCCTTAATATCAACATCATCCGGTCCTGCATTAGGACACTCTATCGGATCCACAATCCGATCTCCAATTAGTAATAAAATATCATCGCGCTGTTGCTCCTCAACCTCAAGGGTTCGGAGTCCCGCTACTCTATACGATAACGAACTACGCTTCTATCGCTACATTTATAAGGGTTCCCATAAGGGTTTTAACTGTCAGTACTACGTTAGGTAGTCCGACTATGAACTTGGCAAGAGTTCTTATTAGCTTAGTGAACTTATTATCTTTACGTCCCATCATCTCTGAGGTTTATAACGCTTAGCTCTGATACCATTTCTGTAACACCCCCAGATCCGGGGTCGGGGATCCGGGTCGTCACGGTCTTTCTTTCCACAATATCACTTCACTTAATTAATAATAAATAACCTTATGCTGTGACCCCACACTAACACACACCACAACCCGTTATAGTCTCAGAGATGAAATTTAAATAAGTACAAGTCTTTGAATCCACAATTTAAAAGTTATTACAACCCAAAATGATTACTTGATAAATTTACAGTTAATTGCCATTATCTGCCACAAGTTATAATTATACATAATTGATTCTCAAAAGTAGATGGTCTGATCTACAATAGATCTACCTCTGCAGCTATAGCAGCTACAACATCAACGGGAAGACGCGGGACGCTTCCCACGCGCTTGCGCTGGGTCTGCTGGGGTCTGGCCATCTTTCCTAACTGTTGTTGTGTGATGAAGAAATAAAGCAAGGGTGAGCAGCAAGCCCACCAAAATAATATGTATAATGATTTACAATATATGAGCCTACTCATAATACTCATGAAAGTCTTGGTCAAAAGAAATGAACCAAGTTTGATATCTTAATGCGATGAAGTCGCAAAATATTCAGTATATATACATATATACTTTTCAAAATATTGGAAGTCCTCTTCCATGCATAATATACACAAAGTCCCAGTGTATAACTGTATATAAAAAAAAATATCGTTGCAAGGTGATCTCATATATCTAACCTTGTCTCAACGTTTTTCTGAAAATCTTTGTCATTCATAAGACAATTATTAATTAGATATAAGTTTAAAAGATGAGGTTACCAAATACCCCAATATACTTATATCTTTCCCAATACTACTTGAACTACCACCGTTCAAGTTATAATCAGTTTCAAAAGTTCATCACATAGATGAGACTACAAGACAAGATTTGAATAGATTCAATCTTTGAAATATTATTGAATGAAATAAAGTTACGAGATACTTTATTTAGTCCCGATATATATATATCCACATATATATATCTCTTAAACATTTCCTGGAACCTCTGTTATGTAATGTATGAACAGAGTTTGAAACATCCAATGAACTTTGGAAAGGAAAAGAATTTTGGCATAAACCCGATATCTCGCTGATCAGGCAAAGATACCAATAAGTAACCTTTTCTACTAGTAGATGGACGAATTCCCCACTGGTCATCACCCTGGTCATAATTAAGACCTATGCTGGACTGCCACTCAGCCACTTATGCATTTGATGGACTCCCACTGAGCCACTTACACAATAATAGACCGTACCCCGGCCTGTCGCTTATGCCGACTCAATGAGAGGGGCTTACTTCCCGAACGTTGGGCAAGTAATCAATTCATTTACCAAATCTGCAACCTTGTTGCGAATATAAAATACACCACAGAGCCGGATTCCCCAGGTTTTGAGCGAGTATTTAAATCCCCTTAAAAGGAAGATCTTAAATATAAAAATGAGTTTTGGGATCCGCTCTGACTTTTAAAAATCATTTTGAAGACTCGAAAACACTTTAAAGAGTGTTTGGAGTAAGGCTGATTTAATGAAGTAAATCAGTCCCCAGAATATTTTAGAAAATGACTGAATATTATTATTTTAATTAATATTCCCATAAAGAATAATCTTTATAAAAATAATTGAAGTAGAAGTTTTAAAACTTATACTTAAAACGAATATTAAATAACCAAAGATATACTTATATAAAAGTATTATCTTTATTTGAATAACCGAAAATAAGTTTGATTATTTACACCTTATTCTTTAATAAAATAAAGAATATACCTCAGCAAATAATCGGAGTCATAGATCCTCAAATGAATATTCAAATAATATTCAATAAATAAAATACGCTGAGTCATAATACCTCGAATGAATATTATAAATAATATTCATTAAATAAAATAAAGGAGTCATACATCCTCAAATGAATATTCAAATAATATTCAATAAATAAATAAAAGGAGTCATAAGTCCTCGAATGAATATTTCAAATAATATTCAATAAATAATATAAAAGAGTCATAAGCCCTCGAATGATATTCGAAATAATATTCAATAATAAATAAAGTTTAAAGTTATCGAATAAACCTTATTCGATTAATAGTTTGGAAAACTATAACCATATATAAATAAATATATATATATATATCCATATCCATATATATACAAAATCTACTCGGGATCCTCGACTCCCGGTTTTAGAAAATATTTTCACCTTTGGGTCCCTATACTAAGGGTATACGCAAATACCGCTTATCTCTAGCATAGGTATTATGCAACGAATAAGCATTTGAACCAACAGATATATATTTCAAGAATATGAAACAGGCATGCATATATACCATATCACATGCTACAATATATCGCAACATTTGCTAATATAAACATCATGCATCTATCGCAAGATAATGCATATACATATATACATCACAACAACAGTATAACGGATAGAATACTTGCCTGAGCGACTTGGGGGTGAGAAAGGCTCGGGACGAGTCTGATAACCTATAAACAACAAGTAAGTTGGAATTAAACCAAAATCACTTGTAAATCTATGCTTTAGCTAACTTAGACTCTAATGCTAGTTTTACGCTCACCGATTCGCTTAAGTCACTCGGGTACTCTCGGCTCCATCATTTTTAATAACTTAACCTTTACGAGTCTTAAAGCGATTCCTTCGCGAATGACTTACCAACTGCCTAACACACTTACCATAAATGTTTCACACATTAATTAACCCTTATTGGTCTTTAACCTACATTCCAAAGTAAGGCGAGGGGAAAAGTTTCGTTCGCGAAACGCCGTTACTTGAAACGGTCGTTTCTCCTAAACCGTGCATCGGAATCGAACGAACTACATATCAAAACGAAGCTCGTAACATGAGCTATCTAAACATGGCAGTGGTCATAATCTAGCAGGGGGTTCTCGGGTCCTAATGTTATGCACAAAAACAGTCCAAAGAAAATCGGACGTTACGACGGCTATGTTTACGCGATTACCAATATTTATACCACTCCAATTCTTTACCAATTCACTACAAACCACCCAACCATCATCAATACCTCAAACACAACTTATATCAAGGCAAAGTCAGTCCATAATCTCAAGGTTTTCCAACTTATTCAACCACAAACATGATCTACTAACCATAACTTAAGATTCATTAACCATTAACCAAGATTCATATCCAAAATCACCACAAATCCAACCAAACCATCTATCATACATGGATCTTGCTATACATACATGGATATTTCTATATATACATTAATCCATCCATAAACTCATCAAAACTCAAAGTTCAAACTATAAGTTAAAGGTGAAAGTTGTTTATACCTCCTTGAAGCTTCCTAACACAACCCAAGAGCTTTGAATGCCTAAAAGAACCTTGATCCTTGCTTGTATAACCTTAATCTTTCATAAAAATTCAAGAAAACTAAAGTTATTTCTTGAAGGTTACTATTCACCATCTTCTTCCTTGATTTATAGAAAAAGATTGGCTTGGAATTAGAAGCTTAAACTTATAGGAAGTATGTAACTATCCATGGGGAAGCTTAGATAATTACCTTGCTAAATAGTAAGTGGTGGAGCTTGGATCTTCAAATTTTAAGAAATGGGCCGAGAGCTAGCTTGGGAAGAAGATATTTTTGTGTTTTGTTTGATGAAAATGAAATGATTTGCTTGGTTGGTTGATTTTTGTGTTGTTTTTGGTTAATGACTTAATTAACCTTGATTTTGTGTGGTTATAATTCAACCACACTTCCTTCCCTTCTATGTCATGCTTGTGTCACCTTGCACATGTCATTATGCTCCCACTTGTCCACACCTTGTGGTTTGATGATGTCACAATCCCTGGCTTCTTGTACAAGCTTGTCTCTTGGTCACTTATTTGTTTTACGGTTCGCTTATCTTTCGTTCTCGTTTATCGTTTGAGGGATCATACCCGGGATCTTATTACTTAGGTTCCCTTAACCTTTCTCAATATATTATATTCCTTTTATGATCCTCTCCTATAATCCTTTAATTTCAATCCTTTTTATCCTGTTACCTTATACTCAATTCTCTCCGTATCTTGTGGATTTCCGGGAAAAATCAAAGTGTTCGGAATTGGATTCTGACGATCTTTACATACACTTATATACCACATAGAGTACTAATAATATCCCATAAGATCAATAACAGAACCCCTACATAGCGTGGCATGAAAAGTTTTCTCGTTCAGCAAAAACACTATTCATAAGGGTTTCAAAATTTCTCAAAAATTGGGGTTATTACAATTTTAACTTGATTTTCTTGTTTTTCCTTTAAGATCCAAGCATCCCTAAGTCATCTCAAGGCTTCTTAAGGCTTCCTAGCTACTCACACCACTTCAAGGAAGGTATATCATCTCCAAACCCTAGCTTTACTTTGTTAAATAGGATGATTTTAGTTGTTATGGTGATATAGTAGCTTAATGCTTGTTAGTTTAGAATTTGGGTTGGACTGGTAGTGAAATGGATGGTGAATCTTGTTGTTTTGGTTAAAAGAACTTAGGTATAGTTAAATTCAAGCTTAAGCATAAGTATAAATGTTAATATTGAATTTATTGGGGCTGTTATGATGTGGTATGGATGGAGTTTGGATTGGGATGTGATTGTGGCTTGATTATGGGTTGAATTGGAAGGGTATAAAATTGGGAAATCGCGTAAACATAGCCGTCGTAATGTCCGATTTACTTTAGGCTGTTTTTATTCTTAACATTAGGACCCGAGAACTCACTTCTAGATATGACCATTGCGATGTTTAGATAGTTCATGTTACGGCTTCGTTTTGATATGTAGTTCGTTTAATTCCGATGTACGGTTTAGGAGAAACGGCCGTTTTAAGTAACGACGTTTCACGAACGAACCCTTACCCCTCGCCTTACTTTGAAACATAGGTTAAAGACCTTAAAGGACTAATTGAAGTATGAAACATTTATGTAAGGTGTAATAGGCAGTTGGTAAGACACTCGCGAAGGAATCGCCTTAAAACTCATAATGGTTAAATTATTAAAAATGGTGGAGCCGAGGGTACTCGAGTGACTTAAGAGAATCAGTAAGCACAAAACGAGCGTTAGAGTCTGAGTTGGTTAGAGTATAGATTTACAAGTGACTTTGGTTTAATTCCAACTTACTTGTTGCTTATAGGTTACCAGACTCGTCCGGAGCCATTCGTAACCCCCAGTCGCTCAGGCAAGTTTTTCTACCCGTTATACTGTTGTTGTGATGTATATGTGCATATGCATGATCTTGCGATAAATGCATATTTGTTATTAGCAAATTCTTGCGATATATTGTAGCATGTGATATGGTATATATGCATGCCTATTTCATATTCTTGGATTATATATCTGTTGATTAAAATGCTTACAGTTGCATAATACCTATGTTAGAGATAAGCGGTATTTGAATTTACCCTTAGAATAGGGGATCAAAAGGTGAACATATTTCTAAACCGGGAGTCGATGTTTCCGAGTATAATATATATATTTTTATATATATATGGTTATAGTTTTCAAAACTATTAATCGAATAAGGTTTATTCGATAACTTTAACTTTATTTTATTATTGAATATTATTTCGAATATTCATCCGAGGACTTATGACTCCTTTATTTATTATTGAATATTATTTCGAATATTCATCCGAGGACTTATGACTCCTTTATTTTATTATTGAATATTATTTCGAATATTCATCCGAGAACTTATGACTCCTTTATTTTATTATTGAATATTATTTCGAATATTCATCCGAGGACTTATGACTCCTTTATTTTATTATTGAATATTATTTTGAATATTCATTCGAGGGCTTATGACTCAGTTTATATTATTTAATGATTATTAATTGGATAGTCATTTGAGGATCTATTGACTCCTTTATTGTATTTAATGAATATTATTTATAATATTCATTCGAGGTATTATGACTCCGCTTATTATTTAATAATATTCTTTATTTTATTAAAGAATAATGTTTCGATAATCAAACTTTTTTTCGATTATTCAAATAAAGATAGTACTTTCATATAAGTATATCTTTGGTTATTTAATACTCATTTCAAGTATAAGTCTTACAACTTCTACTTCAATTATTTGTATAAAGATTATTCTTTATGGGAATATTATTTAAATAATAATATTCAGTACATTTTCTAAAAATATTGGGACTGATTTACTTCATTAAATCAGCATTACTCCAAACACTCTTTAAAGTGTTTTCGAGTCTTCAAAATGATTTTTAAAAGTTAGAGCGGATCCCAAAACTCATTTTTATATTTAAGATCTTCCTTTTTAAGGGGATTTAAATACTCGCTCAAACCTGAGGGATCCGGCTCTGTGGTGTATTTTATATTCGCAACAAGGTTGCGGTTTTGGTAAATGAATTGATTACTTACCCAACGTTCGGGAAGTAAGTCCATCTATTTGAGTCGGCATAAACAACATGGGCTCAGTGGGCGTCCATGATAGTGTAAGTGGCTCAGTGGGAGTCCATCAAATGCATAAGTGGCTGAGTGGCAGTCCAGCATAAGGTCCTATTGCGACCAAGGTGATGACCAGTGGGGAATTCGTCCATCTACTAGTAGAAAAGGTTACTTATTGGTATCTTTGCCTAATCAGCAAGATATCAGGTTTATGCCAAAATTTGTTTTCTTTCCAAATTTATTGGATATTGCAATTCTGTTCATACTTTACATGACAGAGGTTTTCAGGAAACGTATGTATATATATAGGTGTATATATATATCGGGACTTAATGAAGTATATCATAACTTCATTTCCTTCAAAATATTTCAAAGATTGAATCTATTCAAGTCTTATCTTGTAGTCTCATCAGTGTGATGAACTTTTGAAACTAATTATAACTTGAACGGTGGTAGTTCAAGTAGTATTTGGAAAAGATATAAGTGTATTGGAGTATCTTGTAACTTCATCTTTTAAACTTATATCTAGTAAAGGATTATCTTATGCATGACAAAGATTTTCAGAAAAACGTTGAGACAAGGTTAGATATATGAGATCACCTTACAACGATATTTTTATACAGTTATACACTGGAACTCTGTGTGTATTATGCATGGAAGAGGACTTCCCATATTTTGAAAAGTATATATGTATATATATATACTGAATATTTTGCGACTTCATCGCATTAAGATATCAACTTAGTTCATTTCTTTTGACCAAGACTTTCATGAGTACTATGAGAAGGCTCATATATTGTTAATCATTATACATATTATTTTGGTGGGCTTGCTGCTCACCCTTGCTTCTTCTTTCATCACACAACATCAGATATATAAGATGAACAGGACCAAGCTCCCAATTCGCAAGCGGATAGGAAATGTTCCGCAGCTTTCTGGAAGCGTTGAGGCCGCTGTAGCTGAGGTAGTAATTACCAATAGGCTAAGTTTTCAATTAATGATGTACCAGACTTATGTATATTATGAATTGTAATAATGGCAAAGAAATGTAAATTTATTCAGAAACCTGTTTAAGGTGCATTGGCATATAATTGTGGAATAAAACGACTTGTGATTATTTTTGGATATTCATCTCTGAGGCTATAACTTGTGGTGTGTGTGTTTATTGTGGGGTCACAGTACAGAGTAGTTGATTATTTATTAAGATTGGGTGTTATTAAGGGAAATGGAACTCGTGACAACCCGGATCCCCGACCCCGAATTTGGGGGTGTTACAGAAGTGGTATCAGAGCTAAGCGTTATAAACCTCAGAGATGATGGACGTTAAGATAATAAGTTCACTAAGGTAATAAGAACTCTTGCCAAGTTCATAGTCGGGCTACCTAACGTAGTACCGACAGTTAAAACCCTTATGGGAACCCTTATAAATGTAGCGATAGAAGCGTAGTTCGTTATCGTATATGGTAGCGGGACACCGAACCCTGAGGTTGAGGAGCAACAACGCGATGATGTTTTATTACTTATTGGATATCAGATTATGGATCCGATAGAGCGTCCTAACGCAGGACTGGATGATGTTGATATTGAGGATGTAACGGTTGAGGATGTTGTCCTAGAAGGGACAGTTGCTGAGGAGGATCCCATGGAGGATCCTGACAAGAATGAATAAAGGACCATTGAGGAATTGATAACCATGGTTAAGGAAACTACCAGAGGTAGGATTGGCCGGTCATTACCGGAGGTTCGTTCAAGTTTATAAAGATAGTAGCCCCTTTAACGCGGCTTACTCGTAAGACTGAGAAGTTTGAATGGACAGAGAAATGCGAGAACAACTTTTAAGAACCGAAGCAAAGGTTGGTGACGTTCCCTATGTTGGCGTTGCCGGATGGAAAATGAGATTTTGTGAAGTGTAGTGACGCTTCGCATAAGGAATTAGGGTGCTTCTTATACAGCACAACAAGGTAATCGCGTACGCATCAAGACAATTAAGGGAATATAAAATTCGATATCCCCACCCATGAGCTTGGGCTCGTGGCAATAGTTTTGCCCTAAATATTGGATGCACTACTTGTATGGAAAGAAGTGCGAGATTCACAAACCATAGGAGCTCTAGTACATTTTTACGTAGAAAGAGCTCAACATACGCCAGAGGAGGCGGTTAGAGCTAATCAAGAATTATGATTGGGAGATTCTGTATCATTCGGGGAAAGCCAATATGGTGGCTGATGCCCTTAGTAAAAAGGAGAGACTCAAGATGATAATGTCTTTTGGAGAGTTTATAAGAGATTTTGAGAAAATGAAAATAGAAGTGAAGGTAACCGGAGCCGGTACCGAAAAGCTGTTTGAGATTGCAATACAGACCAAATTTTTGGAAAAGAACATATTGTGCCAGAAAAAGTGATGAATGAAGGCAGAGAGCCAACAATTAGATAAAAGATTAATATCGAGAAAAATGATAAGGGAATAATGAGGTATTCCTACAGAATTTGAGTTCCAAATGTTCAAGAGCTTAAAGATGAGATCTTAGATGAAAGCTAGTTTGAGGAATAAGATTTAGAGCAAACCCTGAACGTGATAGTCAGGGAGGTCGCCATCAAGATCGAAAGAACCCATAACATAATATAGTGGAAAACAAGGTTTTTTAATGTATAAGATAACCCCGATTATGGGAGAAGGTGAAACATTTCATACTAAGGAAACAGAAGTCGAGTAAGGAAAGGAACCCGAGACGGTACTCCTATACGAAAATCTAGACAGAACTTAGGCTATATCCCCAACCACCAACTTGAGGAAACAATGCGGTAGGAAATTCTTTCATGACCTTTAAGTCGCTAAGCTCTCAGAGTTCCAAGGAACAGGTTGACCCAGTTGAGGCAAGAGCCTTGGCTAAAGGAAATAAAGGAATCATTTGAGATTCTGAATGATGACGAATCACAAAAGACTGTTTTTTGTCACTTACCCTCCTAAGAGAGAGACCGCCCGCTGGTGAAAGGGCCAAGGAAGGCACGAAGCAAGAGATTATAATAAACTGATTTAAGTTCAGTCAAGTTGTTTCGGGAAGTAATTTCCAAAGATAAGGAGATAGTGTAAAAGCTTTGGAGCTAGAACAAAAACGGATAAGTATGATGAATTGTGAATCTAAGTTGTAAAAGTTGTCAAGATTCGTTCTAAGGGCACGAATCAGAATGACGGGATGTTTGAAATCAATGCTTATGTTGTGTAGTTATGAAATAATGATAAGAGAAAGGAAAATAAAAGAAACTGAAGTGGGAAAGGAATATAAAGGCAATAGAGTTTGAGGAATGATAAGGAAGTTGGGTATGAGGAAACCCTAAAGACTCGTAGCAATAGAAATAGAAAAGTATGTAATCGTCAGGATGAGGGTGATCACCATGAGTTAAAATTGAGGTTGAAGGCATAAGAGATACATATATTTTATCCCCTGTAAGTTGGGAAGATTCGAGGAAACCTTGAGATAATTCGAAGGATAATAATGAGACGCGGATAGACTGAGGAGACAAGGAAGTAAGAAATTAGGAAAATTGGATGAAGGAAGTGACCCTCAAGAATGTGAAGTGTAAGATCG